>NC_069499.1:1562364433-1562424604 GCF_027579735.1 Bombina bombina | reverse complement strand
TTAATACAATTATTTTTTAAGAAAAAACCTATCCTACAATAATTTCTATTTAAGATATATCATAATCCAGAGGTGTCTAATCAATGTGGAGAAGTCAAGATTTATGAGACAACATTATAGAAACATCTCTATTTTGTATTTTACTTTTGATTGCCTTGGCTAACTCTAGCCTTCATTCACCAATGAAGAAGCTATAAAAAAATCAGTAAACTTAAAAGGGTGGGAGAAAGAAAAATAGACTAAAACATGACATAAAAGTTGTTGTGACTTTGAATCTACTTCTGCTGTCCATAAAAAAAGATACAGCTCAAGTAGAATGAGCCTTGAACTCTGCTAGAACAGAAGCATCAGTGCACAATCCATACATAAATATAATGGTCTAGTCTGAAGCATTAAACCCAACAGTTTTCTTTTATGATTCAGATAAAATGTAAAAAATAAGAATATTTCCAATATATTTATATTGTCAAATTTACTTTGTTATCTCAGTTTCCTTTGTTAAAAAACAGGTAGGATGGCTCAGGAGCATGTATGTGTCTGGAGAATTATATGGTATCAGTTTTAAAAACAAAATGTATGCATACAGGATAAATTATTTTTTTCCAGGTGGTGAGTACTTCTGGAATACAACTCCTGGCCAATAGGAGGAAACAAAGATTCCAACAAATAGTATGCTATCTCCCCCAACTCACTGATAAGCTAGTCTTGAAGAATAAGGAGAAGTAGAAAGGTAGGAAAGGACAGAGTAGGGAAATGAGGTGCAAAACTAGAATTGCCACACAATTAAATAGGGCGGGCCTCATGGACTCTCATCAGATAAGCATAAATGTTGTTTTGTTTCATAAAGTGGTGAGAGTTCACAAATCCATTATTTCTGGGAACTAATATCAAAGCTGTAATGACGGCACAATAACTTTTTTAAAAGGCAGGTACACTGCTGCCTGCAGAACTTTCCTACCAAAAGCTGCATCGAAGAAGGAAACACATCAAAGTGGTAGAATTGTGTAAAGGTATGTAGGGATGACCATGTTACTGCCTTGCAAATATGTCTAAGGAATACTCATTTTTTAATGCCCAGGAAGTGGAAACTGAGGTAGAGTGAGCAGTAATACGCTTCTGGGGATTCAAACTTTTAACCAAGAAGACAAGGTCAGTTCCCCTCTGACCCTTACATGGACCCGAGAAATGAATGAACAAACTAGAGGATTGCTTAAAATCAAATGTAGCCAGAAGATAAAACTTTAAGATTCTCTCTACATCCAAATTATGAAGAAGCCTTTCTTTAGAATTGCGTTAGCCTTAAAAAGCAGCGTTGAGAGGTCCTGAGTCTTGAAATGACAGGCTCACCGCTCACTTTTTTGGCCAGACTCGAAAATACCACCAATCCACTTACGTCAATTGTGTATCCTATTTTTTCAATGGGACTTGCATAACTCCGGTATTACGAGTCTTCCAAAAAGTGAGCAGTACAGCCTATCCTGTCAAGTCTGGTACCGCATTTAAAAGTCAGTAGTTGAGTTTTATGGGCTAACGCCGTAGCATAAAGCTCTTAACCGCTTAATGACCACAATGTACCCTGTATGTCACTGGTCGTTAAGGGTTTTTTCAGGACATAATAGCACAAGTCTAGCAAGAACACACTATTAATGCCCTCCCACCAGCAGGCTTTGTGGAATAGAGCAGTCTCAATGCTGGTAGCAAGACTGCGCTATAAAACAATGAAGTCCCAAAAAAAGGCCAGTGACATACAGGGTACGTCGCTGGTCCTTAAGGGGTTAACTAAAGTGCTAAAAAGTACACTAACACCCATAAACTACCTATTAACCCCTAAACCGAGCCCCCACATCGCAAACACTAAAATAAAATTTTTAACCCCTAATCTGCCGAAACGGATATCGCCGCCACTATAAAAATATATTAACCCCTAAACCACCGCACTCCCGTATCGCAAACACTAGTTAAATATTATTAACCCCTAATCTGCCGTCCCTAACATCGCCCACACATACCTACATTTATTAACCCCTAATCTGCCGCCTCCAACGTCGCTGCAACTATATTAAATGTATTAAACCCTAAATCTAAGTCTAAGTCTAACCGTAACCACCCAAACTTAAATATAATTTAAATAAATCTAAAGAAAATAACTACAATTAACTAAATTATTCCTATTTAAAACTAAACACTTACCTATAAAATAAACCCAAAGATAGCTACAATATAACTAATAGTTACATTGTAGCTATTTTAGGGTTCATATTTATTTTACAGGCAACTTTGTATTTTTTTTTTTTATTATTTATTTTTTTATTGAGGTTTTAATGACATGACATACAACAGATTAGAACACATGCTAAATACAATAAACATAGACAGCTGATTTCTATAAACAATGATAAAATAAAATGTCAATTGGAATAATACCCCTCCAAATTTCACAAAAACAGAATTTATGTTTACCTGATAAATTACTTTCTCCAACGGTGTGTCCGGTCCACGGCATCATCCTTACTTGTGGGATATTCTCTTCCCCAACAGGAAATGGCAAAGAGCCCAGCAAAGCTGGTCACATGATCCCTCCTAGGCTCCGCCTACCCCAGTCATTCGACCGACGTTAAGGAGGAATATTTGCATAGGAGAAACCATATGATACCGTGGTGACTGTAGATAAAGAAAATAAATTATCAGACCTGATTAAAAAACCAGGGCGGGCCGTGGACCGGACACACCGTTGGAGAAAGTAATTTATCAGGTAAACATAAATTCTGTTTTCTCCAACATAGGTGTGTCCGGTCCACGGCGTCATCCTTACTTGTGGGAACCAATACCAAAGCTTTAGGACACGGATGAAGGGAGGGAGCAAATCAGGTCACCTAAATGGAAGGCACCACGGCTTGCAAAACCTTTCTCCCAAAAATAGCCTCAGAAGAAGCAAAAGTATCAAACTTGTAAAATTTAGTAAAAGTGTGCAGTGAAGACCAAGTCGCTGCCCTACATATCTGATCAACAGAAGCCTCGTTCTTGAAGGCCCATGTGGAAGCCACAGCCCTAGTGGAATGAGCTGTGATTCTTTCAGGAGGCTGCCGTCCGGCAGTCTCGTAAGCCAATCTGATGATGCTTTTAATCCAAAAAGAGAGAGAGGTAGAAGTTGCTTTTTGACCTCTCCTTTTACCAGAATAAACAACAAACAAGGAAGATGTTTGTCTAAAATCCTTTGTAGCATCTAAATAGAATTTTAGAGCGCGAACAACATCCAAATTGTGCAACAAACGTTCCTTCTTCGAAACTGGTTTCGGACACAAAGAAGGCACGACTATCTCCTGGTTAATGTTTTTGTTAGAAACAACTTTTGATTGAATAATAAAAACTACAGTTAAACACTAAAAAACTCTAAGCCATCTCCGTGGAGATGTTGCCTGTACAACGGCAAAGAGAATGACTGGGGTAGGCGGAGCCTAGGAGGGATCATGTGACCAGCTTTGCTGGGCTCTTTGCCATTTCCTGTTGGGGAAGAGAATATCCCACAAGTAAGGATGACGCCGTGGACCGGACACACCTATGTTGGAGAAAGACCACTCTTGGGCCTTATAAAACAAATACAAGTTGGGAGGGAACCCAAACACAAAAGAGGTCACTCTTGGACCTCCAGCAATAAACCTCATTTTTTTTTTTTTATTTTTTTTTTACAGTGGGTAACTAGAATGATTAAAAGACACACCTAATTAAAGTGCAAACGTCTGCTTCTTAGTACAAAAAATAGATATTGACGTAAAACTTAACGCCTATATAGAAAGATTCACTACTCCCCTCATTCTAGAGTGTATTAGAGGGCGCATCATTACTGTGTTATAAAGACTAGGGTATACTCCTGAAATCAAGAGTCCAGTTTCACAATACTAGTACCTTGAAGTTTATAGATATTCTCTCTAACCAAAATTAAATCTATACTCAAACCAGGTTGCTGTAGAACTAGGACCTAGGACTGGATCATCAATAACAAGGAAATATATCTGTGAGGATACATAAGATGTTGGGATATAGAGTAAGTGACTCCAACAAAGGTAGATAACAGCAAGTCTCACTCTTTTAAATCTAGCTAGGACTGACAGAATGTAGTGTAGATCATTCAGGGCATATTATATGTTAAAAGTCTAGGATCTATAAGTTAATAACACAATATGAGATGTAAGGAGAAATGGAAGGTCTTATACTGCCTAAGCATACAATATAGATTACCAGCACAATGCGAATAACAAAATCAGTGTAATTAGCCGGTATATCAGAAGCTACCCTGTAGGGATGTTCCCATAAACCAGAATATATATATATGATGTGGTGAAGTAGATACGCGATATACAGTAGGGTCTCATGAATGTAATCACCAATAACATCAATGCAGGTCCAGCCTGCACCAGTCTTAGTACTAATGCACTTTGAGGGTAAGTTTGAGTCAGTGATCAGCTATATTAGTGGAGAAAAACTGAAATTAATTGAATGAAGTTTAACAGGTTGCCCATACCCATAACCCATATAAGTCCCCAAAATAATAGGGCATCAGAGTACTGAGAGCAGTGATATATGGAAAACAATATATGTGCAGTTAATCTTACAGTGAAAGTTAGAAGCATAACTGAAATAACTGCTCAAATGGAAACAGACTAGAGACATACATCTAAAGGTGACGTTTCAACTATAATACATACATTATGAAGCATTAATAAACAAAAAGAACGTTTAACCATACAGATTGAACTTTGGAGTGAGTTCTGTATTGGATTTACAACTCTGTTGTTTACGAAATATAGCTATTAGGAGTCAATAAATTATAAGTCTCCACACAGCAGCGTGAATAGATCCCAGTCCTCTAAGAGAGATAATAGCCCGACATTTGCTCCATGCCTGGTTCACGAGCAGACAATTAATCTCTCACCATATGTCCAGGGGTCAGTCGCCAGATTATCCTTCAGTCATATAGAAAGAGAAAGCCTCCTGGATCCCAAAAGATGTATTGATGCGACTGCAGCCACACCGAGTTCTGAGCTGTGTCACCCAGGAACATCCATGATCCCAGCGCAGCAGAGAGGAGGTATGCAGTAAGCGGTAAGAAGCTCAGGCTAGTGCGATCCCGCTTCTGCCCTAAGAATGCATGTAATGTTGTAGCAGAAATTTGAGGTAGGTTATGGGAGCTCCCAATGGCGATCTCTGCATCCTTCTCCAGCGTGAAATCAAGCTGAGTCGGTACTTCTCCGTCTTTAGGCTCACTGCCTCTCTCCGATATGCAGAGGGTGGAGTATAAGCGCTGGGGCCCCAAAGCGCCATCTCCACCCTTCTTTAACATGCAGACCTCAGGTAGCTGGAGCAGGTTACCACTCTCACCAAAAAAAGCTGCATTGAGCTCTATTTCTAAAGCAACATGATGATCAGCCAGTATGCTACGCAGCTCCTCCAGAAAACTTGAGGGAATTTCCATGATATAAGCGTAGCGGTACACTATAGGCAAGGGTGAAGCAGACAGTACTTGCCCAAATATGTATTGTGTCGTACTAAGAAAAGTAAATGCTTCTGGTGCTTTGCATTCAGCACTGTGTGCTGCCTAACGACAAGGCCCAAGTGTGCCTCGCCGGGGGGGTTAGTTAAAGGCCTCAGCCTTGCAGTTTGCTCCGGGTGCTCTGAGTCGCATCTATAATAGTATTCTTTGGCTCATCAGATGCGGGATCTGTAGTGTGTTAGGAATCTGGCTATACAGTGAACAGATGAGCCTTCTGGAATATTATATCAGGCAATAATGGCTAGAAGACTTGAGCAGAGTGGTACTGTGTGACCTGTCATGGCCGCCTCCCGGAAGTTCCCCCCAACTTTGTATTTATTTTAACTAGGTGGAATAGTTAGTAAATAGTTATTAACTATTTAATAGCTACCTAGTTAAAATAAAGTCAAATTTACCTGTAAAATAAAACCTAACTTAAGTTACAATTACACCTAACAATACACTATAATTTAATAAATTCCCTAAACTAAATACAATTAAATAAAATTAAATACAATTATCTAAGTACGAAAAACAAACAAACACTAAATTACAGAAAATAATAAAATAATTACAAGTTTTTTAAACTAATTACACCTAATCTAATCCCCCAAATAAAATAAAAAAGCCCCCCAAAATAAAAAACAGAATTTATGTTTACCTGATAAATTTCTTTCTCCAACGGTGTGTCCGGTCCACGGCGTCATCCTTACTTGTGGGATATTCTCTTCCCCAACAGGAAATGGCAAAGAGCCCAGCAAAGCTGGTCACATGATCCCTCCTAGGCTCCGCCTACCCCAGTCATTCGACCGACGTTAAGGAGGAATATTTGCATAGGAGAAACCATATGGTACCGTGGTGACTGTAGTTAAAGAAAATAAAATATCAGACCTGATTAAAAAAACCAGGGCGGGCCGTGGACCGGACACACCGTTGGAGAAAGAAATTTATCAGGTAAACATAAATTCTGTTTTCTCCAACATAGGTGTGTCCGGTCCACGGCGTCATCCTTACTTGTGGGAACCAATACCAAAGCTTTAGGACACGGATGAAGGGAGGGAGCAAATCAGGTCACCTAAATGGAAGGCACCACGGCTTGCAAAACCTTTCTCCCAAAAATAGCCTCAGAAGAAGCAAAAGTATCAAACTTGTAAAATTTGGTAAAAGTGTGCAGTGAAGACCAAGTCGCTGCCCTACATATCTGATCAACAGAAGCCTCGTTCTTGAAGGCCCATGTGGAAGCCACAGCCCTAGTGGAATGAGCTGTGATTCTTTCGGGAGGCTGCCGTCCGGCAGTCTCGTAAGCCAATCTGATGATGCTTTTAATCCAAAAAGAGAGAGAGGTAGAAGTTGCTTTTTGACCTCTCCTTTTACCTGAATAAACAACAAACAAGGAAGATGTTTGTCTAAAATCCTTTGTAGCATCTAAATAGAATTTTAGAGCGCGAACAACATCCAAATTGTGCAACAAACGTTCCTTCTTTGAAACTGGTTTTGGACACAGAGAAGGTACGATAATCTCCTGGTTAATGTTTTTGTTAGAAACAACTTTTGGAAGAAAACCAGGTTTAGTACGTAAAACCACCTTATCTGCATGGAACACCAGATAAGGAGGAGAACACTGCAGAGCAGATAATTCTGAGACTCTTCTAGCAGAAGAAATCGCAACTAAAAACAAAACTTTCCAAGATAATAACTTAATATCAACGGAATGTAAGGGTTCAAACGGAACCCCCTGAAGAACTGAAAGAACTAAATTGAGACTCCAAGGAGGAGTCAAAGGTTTGTAAACAGGCTTGATTCTAACCAGAGCCTGAACAAAGGCTTGAACATCTGGCACAGCTGCCAGCTTTTTGTGAAGTAATACCGACAAGGCAGAAATCTGTCCCTTCAGGGAACTTGCAGATAATCCTTTTTCCAATCCTTCTTGAAGGAAGGATAGAATCCTAGGAATCTTAACCTTGTCCCAAGGGAATCCTTTAGATTCACACCAACAGATATATTTTTTCCAAATCTTGTGGTAAATCTTTCTAGTCACAGGCTTTCTGGCCTGAACAAGAGTATCGATCACAGAATCTGAGAATCCTCGCTTCGATAAAATCAAGCGTTCAATCTCCAAGCAGTCAGCTGGAGTGAAACCAGATTCGGATGTTCGAACGGACCCTGAACAAGAAGGTCTCGTCTCAAAGGTAGCTTCCAAGGTGGAGCCGATGACATATTCACCAGATCTGCATACCAAGTCCTGCGTGGCCACGCAGGAGCTATCAAGATCACCGACGCCCTCTCCTGCTTGATCCTGGCTATCAGCCTGGGGATGAGAGGAAATGGCGGGAACACATAAGCTAGTTTGAAGGTCCAAGGTGCTACTAGTGCATCCACTAGAGCCGCCTTGGGGTCCCTGGATCTGGCCCCGTAGCAAGGAACTTTGAAGTTCTGACGAGAGGCCATCAGATCCATGTCTGGAATGCCCCACAGGTGAGTGACTTGGGCAAAGATTTCCGGATGGAGTTCCCACTCCCCCGGATGCAATGTCTGACGACTCAGAAAATCCGCTTCCCAATTTTCCACTCCTGGGATGTGGATAGCAGACAGGTGGCAGGAGTGAGACTCCGCCCAAAGAATAATTTTGGTTACTTCTTCCATCGCTAGGGAACTCCTTGTTCCCCCCTGATGGTTGATGTACGCAACAGTCGTCATGTTGTCTGATTGAAACCGTATGAACCTGGTCCTCGCAAGCTGGGGCCAGGCCTGGAGAGCATTGAATATCGCTCTCAGTTCCAGAATATTTATCGGTAGAAGAGATTCTTCCCGAGACCAAAGACCCTGAGCTTTCAGGGATCCCCAGACCGCGCCCCAGCCTATCAGACTGGCGTCGGTCGTGACAATGACCCACTCTGGTCTGTGGAACATCATCCCTTGAGACAGATTGTCCAGGGACAACCACCAACGGAGTGAGTCTCTGGTCCTCTGATTTACTTGTATCTTCGGAGACAAGTCTGTATAGTCCCCATTCCACTGACTGAGCATGCACAGTTGTAATGGTCTTAGATGAATGCGTGCAAAAGGAACTATGTCCATCGCCGCCACCATCAACCCGATCACTTCCATGCACTGAGCTATGGAAGGAAGAGGAACGGAATGAAGTATCCGACAAGAGTCCAGAAGCTTTGTTTTTCTGGCCTCTGTTAGAAAGATCCTCATTTCTAAGGAGTCTATAATTGTTCCCAAGAAGGGAACCCTTGTTGACGGGGATAGAGAACTCTTTTCCACGTTCACTTTCCAGCCGTGAGATCTGAGAAAGGCCAGGACAATGTCCGTGTGAGCCTTTGCTTGAGGAAGGGACGACGCTTGAATCAGAATGTCGTCCAGGTAAGGTACTACTTCAATGCCCCTTGGTCTTAGCACCGCTAGAAGGGACCCTAGTACCTTTGTGAAAATCCTTGGAGCAGTGGCTAATCCGAAAGGAAGCGCCACGAACTGGTAATGTTTGTCCAGGAATGCAAACCTTAGGAACCGATGATGTTCCTTGTGGATAGGAATATGTAGATACGCATCCTTTAAATCCACCGTGGTCATGAATTGACCTTCCTGGATGGAAGGAAGGATAGTTCGAATGGTTTCCATCTTGAACGATGGGACCTTGAGAAATTTGTTTAAGATCTTGAGATCTAGGATTGGTCTGAACGTTCCCTCTTTTTTGGGAACTATGAACAGATTGGAGTAGAACCCCATCCCTTGTTCTCTTAATGGAACAGGATGAATCACTCCCATTTTTAACAGGTCTTCTACACAATGTAAGAACGCCTGTCTTTTTATGTGGTCTGAAGACAACTGCGACCTGTGGAACCTCCCCCTTGGGGGAAGTCCCTTGAATTCCAGAAGATAACCCTGGGAGACTATTTCTAGCGCCCAAGGATCCAGAACATCTCTTGCCCAAGCCTGAGCGAAGAGAGAGAGTCTGCCCCCCACCAGATCCGGTCCCGGATCGGGGGCCAATATTTCATGCTGTCTTGGTAGCAGTGGCAGGTTTCTTGGCCTGCTTTCCCTTGTTCCAGCCTTGCATTGGTCTCCAAGCTGGCTTGGCCTGAGCAGTATTACCCTCTTGCTTAGAGGACGTAGCACCTTGGGCTGGTCCGTTTTTACGAAAGGGACGAAAATTAGGTCTATTTTTTGCCTTGAAAGGCCGATCCTGAGGAAGGGCGTGGCCTTTACCCCCAGTGATATCAGAGATAATCTCTTTCAAGTCAGGACCAAACAACGTTTTCCCCTTGAAAGGAATGTTTAGTAGCTTGTTCTTGGAAGACGCATCAGCCGACCAAGATTTCAACCAAAGCGCTCTGCGCGCCACAATAGCAAACCCAGAGTTCTTAGCCGCTAACTTAGCCAATTGCAAAGAGGCGTCTAGAGTGAAAGAATTAGCCAATTTGAGAGCATTGATTCTGTCCATAATCTCCTCATAAGGAGGAGAGTCACTATCGAGCACCTTAAGCAGTTCATCAAACCAGAAATATGCGGCAGT
The DNA here is from genome assembly GCF_027579735.1 of Bombina bombina. Lineage (NCBI taxonomy): Eukaryota > Metazoa > Chordata > Amphibia > Anura > Bombinatoridae > Bombina > Bombina bombina. The sequence goes on along the minus strand of NC_069499.1, from coordinate 1,562,414,558 downwards.
AGTGACAGGGACAATGCATGAAATGGGTTGTAGAAGGTAACCCTGCTGAACAAACATCTTTTTAAGCAAACCTTCTAATTTTTTATCCATAGGATCTTTGAAAGCACAACTATCCTCTATGGGAATAGTGGTGCGTTTGTTTAAAGTAGAAACCGCTCCCTCGACCTTGGGGACTGACTGCCATAAGTCCTTTCTGGGGTCGACCATAGGAAACAATTTTTTAAATATGGGGGGAGGGACGAAAGGAATACCGGGCCTTTCCCATTCTTTATTAACAATGTCCGCCACCCGCTTGGGTATAGGAAAAGCTTCTGGGAGCCCCGGCACCTCTAGGAACTTGTCCATTTTACATAGTTTCTCTGGGATGACTAAATTTTCACAATCATCCAGAGTGGATAATACCTCCTTAAGCAAAATGCGGAGATGTTCCAATTTAAATTTAAATGTAATCACATCAGATTCAGCCTGCTGAGAAATGTTCCCTAAATCAGTAATTTCTCCCTCAGACAAAACCTCCCTGGCCCCCTCAGATTGGGTTAGGGGCCCTTCAGAGATATTAATATCAGCGTCGTCATGCTCTTCAGTAACTAAAACAGAGCAGCCACGCTTACGCTGACAAGGGTTCATTTTGGCTAAAATGTTTTTGACAGAATTATCCATTACAGCCGTTAATTGTTGCATAGTAAGGAGTATTGGCGCGCTAGATGTACTAGGGGCCTCCTGAGTGGGCAAGACTCGTGTAGACGAAGGAGGGAATGATGCAGTACCATGCTTACTCCCCTCACTTGAGGAATCATCTTGGGCATCATTGTCATTATCACATAAATCACATTTATTTAAATGAATAGGAATTCTGGCTTCCCCACATTCAGAACACAGTCTATCTGGTAGGTCAGACATGTTAAACAGGCATAAACTTGATCAGAAAGTACAAAAAACGTTTTAAAATAAAACCGTTACTGTCACTTTAAATTTTAAACTGAACACACTTTATTACTGCAATTGCGAAAAAACATGAAGGAATTGTTCAAAATTCACCAAATTTTCACCACAGCGTCTTAAAGCCTTGAAAATATTGCACACCAATTTTGGAAGCTTTAACCCTTAAAATAACGGAACCGGAGCCGTTTTAAGCTTTAAACCCCTTTACAGTCCCTGGTATCTGCTTTGCTGAGACCCAACCAAACCCAAAGGGGAATACGATACCAAATGACGCCTTCAGAAGTCTTTTATAAGTATCAGAGCTCCTCTCACATGCGACTGCATGCCATGCCTCTCAAAAACAAGTGCGCAACACCGGCGCGAAAATGAGACTCTGCCTATGCTTTGGGAAAGCCCCTAAAGAATAAGGTGTCTAAAACAGTGCCTGCCGATATTATTATATCAAAATACCCAGATAAAATGATTCCTCAAGGCTAAATATGTGTTAATAATCAATCGATTTAGCCCAGAAAAAGTCTACAGTTTAAATAAGCCCTTGTGAAGCCCTTATTTACAATCGTAATAAACATGGCTTACCGGATCCCATAGGGAAAATGACAGCTTCCAGCATTACATCGTCTTGTTAGAATGTGTCATACCTCAAGCAGCAAGGGACTGCAAACTGTTCCCCCAACTGAAGTTAATTGCTCTCAACAGTCCTGTGTGGAACAGCCATGGATTTTAGTTACGGTTGCTAAAATCATTTTCCTCATACAAACAGAATTCTTCATCTCTTTTCTGTTTCTGAGTAAATAGTACGTACCAGCACTATTTGAAAATAACAAACTCTTGATTGAATAATGAAAAACTACAGTTAAACACTAAAAAACTCTAAGCCATCTCCGTGGAGATGTTGCCTGTACAACGGCAAAGAGAATGACTGGGGTAGGCGGAGCCTAGGAGGGATCATGTGACCAGCTTTGCTGGGCTCTTTGCCATTTCCTGTTGGGGAAGAGAATATCCCACAAGTAAGGATGACGCCGTGGACCGGACACACCTATGTTGGAGAAAAAAGCCCTACCCTATACTAATTTACAAATAGCAATTAAAAGGGCCTTTTGCAGGGCATTGCCCCAAAGTAATCAGCTCTTTTATCTGTAAAAAAAAAGTACAATATCCCCCCAACATTAAAACCCACCACCCACACACCCAACCGTACTCTAAAACCCACTCAATGCCCCCTTAATAAAACATAACACTAACCCCTTGAAGATCACCCTACCTTGAGAAGTCTTCACCCAACCGGGTCGAAGTCCTAAACGAAGCCGGGCGAAGTGGTCCTCCAGACAGGCAGACGTCTTCATCCAAGCCGGGAAGAAGAGGTCCTCCAGACAGGCAGAAGTCTTCATCCAGGCGGCATCTTCTATCTTCATCCATCCGGCGCGGAGCGGCTCCATCTTCAAGACATCCGACGCAGAGCATCCTCTTCAAATAACGCCCAACTGAAGAATGAAGGTTCCTTTAAATGACGTCATCCAAGATGGCGTCTCTTCAATTCCGATTGGCTGATAAAATTCTATCAGCCAATCGGAATTAAGGTAGAAAAAATCCTATTGGCTGATTGGATCAGCCAATAGAATGCAAGCTCAATCCTATTGGCTGATTGCATCAGCCAATAGGATTTTTTCTACCTTAATTCCGATTGACTGATAGAATTCTATAAGCCAATCGGAATTGAAGGGACGCCATCTTGGATGACGTCATTTAAAGGAACCTTAATTTTTCAGTTGGACGTCGTTTGAAGAGGATGCTCCGCGTTGGATGTTTTAAAGATGGAGTCGCTCCGCATCGGATGGATGAAGATAGAAGATCCCGTCTGGATGAAGACTTCTGCCCGTCTGGAAGACCTCTTCTTCCCGGCTTGGATGAAGACTTCTGCCCGTCTGGAGGACCACTTCGCCCGGCTTCGCTGAGGACTTTGGCCCGGTTGGGTGAAGACTTCTCAAGGTAGGGTGATCTTCAAGGGGTTAGTGTTAGTGGGTGGTGGGTTTTAATGTTGGGGGGGGGGTATTGTACTTTTTTACAAGTAAAAGAGCCGATTACTTTGGGGCAATGCCCCGCAAAAGGACATTTTAAGGGCTATCCCCCAGCCGGCTCTCCCCCATTGATTCCTATGGGGAAATCGTGCACAAGCAGGTTTTGCCAGCTCACCGCTACCATAAGCAGCGTTGGTATTGAGGTGAGATGTGGAGCTAAATTTTGCTCTCCGCTCACTTTTCTACGGCTAACGCCAGGTTTGTAAAAACCCGTAATACCAGCGTTGTCTTCAAGTGAGTGGTGAGGGAAAACTGCTTGTTAGCACCGCACCCCTGTTACCGCAAAACTCGTAATCTAGGTGTATCTTTGGCAAGAAATAAAATTTAGCTCTTAAAAACAGCCTTATCTTGGTGGAATAAGAAGGTTCACAAGAAAGAGCAGATAGGTCAGAGATTCTTCTGACTGAAGAGATTGCTAAGAGAAACAATACCTTCCAAAAGAGTAGCTGAATGTCTATATAATGCAATTGGTTCAAACTGACAAACTTGCAAGAATATTAAAACCAAATTGAGGTTCCAAGTGGGGAAAAACTGTCATAATAACTGGTTTTAATCTTGCTAAATCTTAAACAAAACTATGAACATCAGGATGATTAGCCAATTTTCTTATGGTATAGAACCAAAAAAACAGAATTTATGCTTACCTGATAAATTACTTTCTCCAACGGTGTGTCCGGTCCACGGCGTCATCCTTACTTGTGGGATATCTCTTCCCCAACAGGAAATGGCAAAGAGTCCCAGCAAAGCTGGCCATATAGTCCCTCCTAGGCTCCGCCCACCCCAGTCATTCGACCGACGGACAGGAGGAAATATATATAGGAGAAACCATATGGTACCGTGGTGACTGTAGTTAGAGAAAATAATTAATCAGACCGGACACACGGGCGGGCCGTGGACCGGACACACCGTTGGAGAAAGTAATTTATCAGGTAAGCATAAATTCTGTTTTCTCCAACATTGGTGTGTCCGGTCCACGGCGTCATCCTTACTTGTGGGAACCAATACCAAAGCTTTAGGACACGGATGAAGGGAGGGAGCAAATCAGGTTACCTAAACGGAAGGCACCACAGCTTGCAAAACCTTTCTCCCAAAAATAGCCTCCGAAGAAGCAAAAGTATCAAATTTGTAAAATTTGGCAAAAGTGTGCAGTGAAGACCAAGTCGCAGCCTTACATATCTGGTCAACAGAAGCCTCGTTCTTGAAGGCCCATGTGGAAGCCACAGCCCTAGTGGAGTGAGCTGTGATTCTTTCAGGAGGCTGCCGTCCGGCAGTCTCATAAGCCAATCGGATGATGCTTTTAAGCCAAAAGGAAAGAGAGGTAGAAGTCGCTTTTTGACCTCTCCTTTTACCAGAATAAACAACAAACAAGGAAGATGTTTGTCTGAAATCTTTTGTAGCCTCTAAATAGAATTTTAGAGCACGGACTACGTCCAAATTGTGTAACAAACGTTCCTTCTTTGAAACTGGATTCGGACATAAAGAAGGTACAACTATCTCCTGGTTAATATTTTTGTTAGAAACAACCTTAGGAAGAAAACCAGGCTTAGTACGCAAAACCACCTTATCTGCATGGAATACCAGATAGGGCGGAGAACACTGCAGAGCAGATAACTCTGAAACTCTTCTAGCAGAAGAAATTGCAACCAAAAACAAAACTTTCCAAGATAGTAACTTAATATCTATGGAATGTAAAGGTTCAAACGGAACCCCTTGAAGAACTGAAAGAACTAGATTTAGACTCCAGGGAGGAGTCAAAGGTCTGTAAACAGGCTTGATCCTAACCAGAGCCTGAACAAATGCTTGAACATCTGGCACAGCTGCCAGTCTTTTGTGTAGTAAGACAGATAAAGCAGAGATCTGTCCCTTTAGAGAACTTGCAGATAAACCTTTCTCCAAACCTTCTTGTAGAAAGGAGAGAATCTTAGGAATTTTTATCTTATTCCATGGGAATCCTTTGGATTCACACCAACAGATATATCTTTTCCATATTTTATGGTAAATCTTTCTAGTTACCGGTTTTCTGGCCTGAACCAGAGTATCTATCACAGAATCTGAAAACCCACGCTTCGATAGAATCAAGCGTTCAATCTCCAAGCCGTCAGCTGGAGGGAGACCAGATTTGGATGTTCGAATGGACCCTGAACAAGAAGGTCCTGTCTCAAAGGTAGCTTCCATGGTGGAACCGATGACATATTCACCAGGTCTGCATACCAAGTCCTGCGTGGCCACGCAGGAGCTATCAAGATCACCGAGGCCCTCTCCTGATTGATCCTGGCTACCAGCCTGGGAATGAGAGGAAACGGTGGAAATACATAAGCTAGGTTGAAGGTCCAAGGTGCTACTAGTGCATCTACTAGAGTCGCTTTGGGATCCCTGGATCTGGACCCGTAGCAAGGAACCTTGAAGTTCTGACGAGACGCCATCAGATCCATGTCTGGAATGCCCCATAATTGAGTTATTTGGGCAAAGATCTCCGGATGGAGTTCCCACTCCCCCAGATGGAATGTCTGACGACTCAGAAAATCCGCCTCCCAGTTTTCCACACCTGGGATGTGGATCGCAGACAGGTGGCAGGAGTGATCCTCCGCCCATTGAATTATTTTGGTCACTTCTTTCATCGCCAGGGAACTCCTTGTTCCCCCCTGATGATTGATATACGCAACGGTCGTCATGTTGTCTGATTGGAACCTTATGAATCTGGCCTTTGCTAGTTGAGGCCAAGCCCTGAGAGCATTGAATATCGCTCTCAGTTCCAGAATGTTTATCGGGAGAAGAGACTCTTCCCGAGACCATAGACCCTGAGCTTTCAGGGATTCCCAGACCGCGCCCCAGCCCACTAGACTGGCGTCGGTCGTGACAATGACCCACTCTGGTCTGCGGAAGCTCATTCCCTGGGACAGATGGTCCAGGGTCAGCCACTAACGGAGTGAATCTCTGGTCTTCTGATCTACTTGAATCATTGGAGACAAGTCTGTATAGTCCCCATTCCACTGTTTGAGCATGTACAGTTGTAATGGTCTTAGATGAATTCGTGCAAAAGGAACTATGTCCATTGCTGCAACCATCAACCCTACTACTTCCATGCACTGCGCTATGGAAGGACGAGGAACAGATTGAAGAACTTGACAAGTGCTTAGAAGTTTTGACTTTCTGACCTCTGTCAGAAAAATCCTCATTTCTAAGGAATCTATTATTGTTCCCAAGAAGGGAACTCTTGTCGACGGAGACAGAGAACTTTTTTCTATGTTCACCTTTCATCCGTGTGATCTGAGAAAGGCCAGAACGATGTCTGTATGAGCCTTTGCTTTTGACAGGGACGACGCTTGTATTAGAATGTCGTCCAAGTAAGGTACTACTGCAATGCCCCTCGGTCTTAGAACCGCTAGAAGGGACCCTAGTACCTTTGTGAAAATCCTTGGAGCAGTGGCTAACCCGAATGGGAGGGCCACAAACTGGTAATGCTTGTCCAGAAAAGCGAACCTTAGGAACTGATGATGTTCTTTGTGGATAGGAATATGTAGGTACGCATCCTTTAGATCCACGGTAGTCATAAATTGACTTTCCTGGATAGTGGGTAGAATCGTTCGAATGGTTTCCATCTTGAACGATGGTACCCTGAGAAATTTGTTTAGGATCTTCAAATCCAAAATTGGTCTGAAAGTTCCCTCTTTTTTGGGAACCACAAACAGATTGGAATAAAATCCCATTCCTTGTTCCTTTATTGGAACTGGGTGTATCACTCCCATCTTTAACAGGTCTTCTACACAATGTAAGAACGTCTGTCTCTTTATTTGGTTGAGGATAAGTGAGACATGTGGAACCTTCCCCTTGGGGGTAGTTCCCTGAATTCCAGGAGATAACCCTGAGAAACTATTTCTAGCGCCCAGGGATCCTGAACATCTCTTGCCCAAGCCTGAGCAAAGAGAGAGAGTCTGCCCCCCACTAGATCCGGTCCCGGATCGGGGGCTACTCCTTCATGCTGTTTTGTTAGCAGCGGCAGGCTTCTTGGCCTGCTTACCCTTGTTCCAGCCTTGCATCGGTTTCCAGGCTGGTTTGGGTTGTGAGGCATTACCCTCTTGCTTAGAGGATGCAGAATTAGAGGCCGGTCCGTTCCTGAAATTGCGAAAGGAACGAAAATTAGACTTATTTTTGGCCTTGAAAGGCCTATCTTGTGGGAGGGCGTGGCCCTTTCCCCCAGTGATGTCTGAAATAATCTCTTTCAATTCTGGTCCAAATAGAGTTTTACCTTTGAAAGGGATGTTAAGCAATTTTGTCTTGGATGACACATCCGCTGACCAAGACTTTAGCCAAAGCGCTCTGCGCGCCACGATAGCAAACCCTGAATTTTTCGCCGCTAATCTAGCTAATTGCAAAGCGGCATCTAAAATAAAAGAGTTAGCCAACTTAAGTGCGTGAACTCTGTCCATAACCTCCTCATATGGAGTCTCTCTACTAAGCGAGTTTTCTAGTTCCTCAAACCAGAACCACGCTGCTGTAGTGACAGGAACAATGCACGCAATGGGTTGTAGAAGGTAACCTTGCTGTACAAAAATCTTTTTAAGAAAACCCTCCAATTTTTTATCCATAGGATCTTTGAAAGCACAACTATCTTCGATAGGAATAGTAGTGCGTTTATTTAGAGTAGAAACTGCCCCCTCGACCTTAGGGACTGTCTGCCATAAGTCCTTTCTGGGGTCGACCATAGGAAATAATTTCTTAAATATAGGGGGGGGGGGGGGACAAAAGGTATGCCGGGCTTTTCCCACTCCTTATTTACTATGTCCGCCACCCGCTTGGGTATAGGAAAAGCGTCGGGGTGCACCGGAACCTCTAGGAACTTGTCCATCTTGCATAATTTCTCTGGAATGACCAAGTTGTCACAATCATCCAGAGTAGATAACACCTCCTTAAGCAGTGCGCGGAGATGTTCTAATTTAAATTTAAATGTCACAACATCAGGTTCAGCTTGTTGAGAAATTTTTCCTGAATCTGAAATTTCCCCATCTGACAAAACCTCCTTCATGGCCCCTTCAGATTGGTGTGAGGGTATGACAGAACAATTATCATCAGCGCCCTCCTGCTCTTCAGTGTTTAAAACAGAGCAATCGCGCTTTCTCTGATAAGTAGGCATTTTGGATAAAATATTTGCTATGGAGTTATCCATTACAGCCGTTAATTGTTGCATGGTAATAAGCATTGGCGCACTAGATGTACTAGGGGCCTCCTGTGTGGGCAAAACTGGTGTAGACACAGTAGGAGATGATGTAGTATCATGTTTACTCCCCTCATCTGAGGAATCATCTTGGGCAATCTCATTATCTGTGGCAGTACTGTCCTTACTTTGTTTGGACGCTATGGCACAATTAGCACATAAATTTAAATGGGGAGACACATTGGCTTTCATACATATAGAACATAGCTTATCCGAAGGCATAGACATGTTAAACAGGCTTAAACTTGTCAACAAAGCACAAAAAACGTTTTAAAACAAAACCGTTACTGTCTCTTTAAATTTTAAACAGAAAACACTTTATTACTGAATATGTGAAAAAGTATGAAGGAATTGTTCAAAAATTACCAAAATTTCACCACAGTGAGTATTGCACACCAAATTTCAGAGCTTTAACCCTTAAAATAACGGAACCGGAGCCGTTTACAAATTTAACCCCTATACAGTCCCAGCTATAGCCTTTGCTGAGACCCAACCAAGCCCAAAGGGGAATACGATACCAATTGACGCCTTCTAGAAGCTTTTCCAGCAAATTTCAGATCCTCACACATGCATCTGCATGCCCTGCTCTCAAAAAACAACTGCGCAGTAATGGCGCGAAAATGAGGCTCAGTCTACAACTAGGAAGGCCCCCTGACTGGAAAAGGTGTCTAACATAGTGCCTGCCGTTTAATAAACGTTCCCCAAGTTTATAAATGCAAATTGTCAGCATAAATATGAATAAAATGCTCAAATAAAGCAATCGATTTAGCCCATAAAAAATGTCTACCAGTTTTTTAGCCCATATTAAGCCCTTTATTCTGTTTGTTTGACTAAGAAAATGGCTTACCGGTCCCCATGAGGGGAAATGACAGCCTTCCAGCATTACATGGTCTTGTTAGAAATATGGCTAGTCATACCTTAAGCAGAAAAGTCTGCTAACTGTTTCCCCCAACTGAAGTTACTTCATCTCAACAGTCCTATGTGGAAACAGCAATCGATTTTAGTTACTGTCATCATCTTCCTCTCACAAACAGAAATCTTCATCCTTTTCTGTTTCAGAGTAAATAGTACATACCAGCACTATTTTAAAATAACAAACACTTGATAGAAGAATAAAAACTACATTTAAACACCAAAAAACTCTTAACCATCTCCGTGGAGATGTTGCCTGTGCAACGGCAAAGAGAATGACTGGGGTGGGCGGAGCCTAGGAGGGACTATACGGCCAGCTTTGCTGGGACTCTTTGCCATTTCCTGTTGGGGAAGAGATATCCCACAAGTAAGGATGACGCCGTGGACCGGACACACCAATGTTGGAGAAAGATGACATTTGACCCTTCAATGAGCTAGCAGATAAGCCCTTGCCAAAACCCTCTTATAAGAACTATAGAATTCTTGGCGCATTGTAAATCAACCTCAACTCCAAGATGTTGATGGGAAGAGCAGACTACTCCCGAATCCAAAGGCCCTGAGATTTTAAAGAGTTCCAGACTGCTCCCCAGCCCAGCAGGCTGGCGTCCGTGGTCACGATCACCCAGGAAGGTCTCCGAAAGCATGTGGCCTGAGACAGATGTTCCTGAGAAATCCACCACAGGAGATAATCCCTTGACAACTGATCTAACTCTATTCTCTGAGATAGATCCGCATGTTTGCCATTCTATTGTCTGAGCATGCACAACTGGAGAGCTCTCAAATGGAGTCAAGCAAAAGGAAGATGTCCATGGAAGCCACCATCAAACCGATTACCTCCATACATTGAGCCACTGGAGGATGAGTAGTAGCCTAAAGAGAGAGGCAAGATGAAATTATTTTGTTTTTCCTGACCTCTGTCAGGAAAATCTTCATCAATAGAGAATATATTATGGTCCCTAAAAACACTACTCTTGTAGCAGGGGAAAGGGAGCTCTTTCGAGATTCACATTTAATCCGTGGGACGGAAGAAAAGACAACAATATCTCTGAGGACCCTGATATAGCAGGACACGAAAAAAAGAGAAAGAGACCATGAAGGAAAGCTGGAGTTCTGTACCAAGTTTGCGAGCCAAGTTCTGCTAGGCCAAGCTGGACCAATAAGTATTACTTTCAATAGTAAAATCTGGGAAACTTGATAGTTAACCGAGAAACCATCAGGTCTATCTCTAGAAGACCCCACTTCTTGACTATCTGATTGAAGACATCTAAATGAAGCGACCATTCACCAGGGTGGCAACTGAGTTAATCCACTTCCCAATTGTTGACGCCTGGAATCAGTGGCGGTGGCGGTGCCAGGAATCAGACTGAGACAAGAAGTGTAAAAATAATAACACCTTTATTAATAACAAAAATAATAAAAAGTCCACAAGTCAAATAACAAGCCAGGAGTCAAAACCAGAGCTGGTAGTCAAACGAGCCGAGTAAAGAGCCAAAGTGAGTAGTCAGACGAGCCGGAATTAGGAACAAGGAGAACAGCAAAGTCAGAAACAAGCCAGGGATCAGGAACCAGAAGAGACGTCAGACTAGCCAGTTATACACAGGAACTCACAAATAGGTCTGAGACAACGCAAGGTCAAAGCATACTGAACAGAGGCCCTTTAAATAATAAGTGATGACATCACAATTCTGAGACTGCAACCTGTCTCACACGGATGATGTATAACAGTCTGGCCATAAGAGTGCGTGCAGGAAATGAGCAGCATCACACACTCTGAACCAGATTTAGCAAGAAAGGTGAGTAAAATGGCTGCCAGCAGCACATGGCAATCAAAGCAGGGAAAAAACCCTGACAGGCGGCTGGTGAATTTTTAAGATGGCTGTGCATAAAACCCCACCCCTTTAAGAAAGCCCCACCCCTCAAATCACCCCACCCATTTGAACCAAAGTAGACTCTGGTGTAAAATGAACAAGAAGAATGTTGATTTTTTGTTTGCCTGTTTTCAAACATATGGGTGCATTATACATTTTTTAAATAGTCTGCAACACCAATCAATATATACTTTACTTATTCGGCTTTTTTTTTTTTTTTTAAGTTAAGTCAATTAAACATTATTTTTATTTATAGCACAGCTCAAGGCTAGCAGCTGCACTAGGCTGGACATACAACACGTTCTCCTTTCTGTATCTTCTCTCTCTGTTAAGGAAAAAACTAAATTTTTGCTTACCTAATAAATGTATTTTTTTCCGGATATGGTGAGTCCAAGGATTGAGTAATTACTGTTGGGAATATCAATCATGGCCAGCAGGAGGAGGCAAAGAGCACCACAGTTAAACTGCTAAGTATCACTCCTTTACCCACAACCCCCAGTCATTTGACCAAAGGGAAATGGAGAAAAAGGAGTAACACAATGTGTAGAGATGCCTGAGGTTATAGTCAAAAGAACAACTGTGTTAAAATAAAGGGTGGGGCCGTGGACTCACCATATCCAGAAAGAAAGAAATTTATCAGGTAAGCATAAATTTTGTTTTCTTTCTCAAGATATGGTGGGTCCATGGGCTTGAGTAATTACTGTTGGGAACCAATACCCAAGCTAGAGGAAACAGATAAATAGGGAGGGACAAGACAGGCAGTCCTAAACAGAAGCCACCACCGCTTGAAGAACCTTTCTCCCAAAGGAAACCTCAGCGGAAGCAAAAGTATCAAATTTAGAAAATTTGGAAAAAGTATGTAGAGAAGACCAAGTTGTAGTCTTGCAAATTTGTTCCACTGAAGCTCCATTTTCAAAGCCCAAGAAGAGGAAACAGCTCTTGTGGAATGAGCCGTAATTCTCTCAGGAGGCTGCTGTCCAGCAGTCTCATAAACCAAAAAAATTGTACTTTGTAACCAAAAAGAAAGAGTAGTAGCAGTAGATTTTTTTCCTTTACGAAACAGACAAAGAGGGCAGAGGACTGTCGAAAATCCTTAGTAGCCTGTAAGTAGAAATTAAGAGCATGCAAAACATCCAAATTGTGTAACAACCGTTCTTTGGAAGAAGAAGGATTTGAAGGATTTGGACTCATAGAGGGAACAACAATTTCCTGATTGATATTTCTATTAGAAACAACCTTAGGAAGGGAACCTAACAGTACAAAGAACTGCCTTATCGGCATGAAAAATAAGATAGGGGGAAATCACACTGCAGAACTGAGAGATCCGAGACTCTTCGAGCAGAAGAGATAGCAACAAGAAACAAAACCTTCCAAAATAACAACTTAATGTCTATGAAATGCAACAGCTCAAATGGAGCCAGCCCTAAAACTTTAAGAACAAGGTTAAGGCTCCAAGGAGGAGCAACAGACTTAAAGACTGATTTTGACCAAGGCCTGACAAAAAGATTGCACATCTGGTACATCCGCCAAACGTTTATGTAGTAAAACTGATAAAGCAGAAATCTGACCCTTCAGGGTACTGACTGACAATCCCTTCTCCAGGCCTTCCTGAAGAAAAGATACAATTCTAGGAATTCTAATTCTACTCCAAGAGTAGCCCTTGGATTCACACCAATAAAGATATTTACGCCATATCTTATGGTAAATCTTTCTAGTAACAGGCTTGCAAGCCTGAATCATGGTCTCAATGACCAACTCAGAAAAACCACGCTTAGACAGAATTAAGCGTTCAATCTCCAAGCAGTCAGCTTCAGAAAAAGGAGATTTGGATGAAGGAAAGAACCCTGAATGAGGTCCTTCCTCAGAGGTAGTCTCCAAGGTGGGAGAGATGACATCTCCACTAGGTCTGCAAACCAAATCCTGCAAGGCCACGCAGGGGCTATAAGAATCACTGACGCCCTCTCCTGTTTGATACGAGTAATGACTCATGGAAGGAGAGCAAACGGAGGAAACAGGTATGCCAACCTGAAAACCCAAGGAACCGCCAGAGCATCTATCAGAACGGCCTGTGGATCTCTTGACCTTGAACCGTACCTTGGAAGTTTGGCGTTCTGAAGGGACACCATCAGATCTAACTCCGGCACCCCCCATTTGACAACTAAGCTGAAAAACACCTTCGGATGGAGTTCCCACTCCCTGGGATGAAAAGTCTGTCTGCTCAGAAAATCCGCTTCCCAGATGTCTACTCCTGGAATGTGGATGGCAGATAAGACAGCAATTGTGGGTCTCTGCCCATTGAAGAATCCGAGTAACCTCCTTCATGGCTAACAAACTAAGAGTTCTTCCCTGGTGATTGATGTAAGCCACAGAGGTTATGTTGTCTGACTGGAACCTGATAAACTGAGTTGAGGACAACTGAGGCCAAGCCAATAGAGCATTGTAAATCGCCCTCACCTCCAAGATGTTGATGGGAAGAGCAGACTCCTCTCGAGAAATCCACCACAGGAGAGAATCCCTTGACGACTGATCTAACTCTATTCTCTGAGATAGATCAACATGGTCGCCATTCCATTGTCTGAGCATGCACAACTGGAGAGCTCTCAAATAGAATCAAGCAAAAGGAATGATGTTCATGGAAGCCACCATCAGACCGATTACCTCCATACATTGAGCCACTGAAGGATGAGCAGTAGCCTGAAGAGAGAGGCAAGAGAAAATGATTTTTCCAGAGCTTTTTTCCAGATTAACATTCCATCCATGGGAACAAAGAAAAGACAACAATATCTCTGTGTGAGATTTTGCTTGTTGAAAAGATGGCACTTGAACCAATATGTCATCCAGGTAGGGTGCTACAGCAAATCCACAAGAACGGATCACTGCCAAAAGAGCCCCCAGAACCTTTAAAAAAATTCTGGGAGCCGTGGCTTGACCAAAAGGAAGGGCCACAAACTGGAAATGTTTGTCCAGAAAGGCAAATCTCAGGAATCTGTGATGCTCCCTGTGAATAGGAACATGAAGATACGCATCCTTAGGCCTATGGTTGTCATGAACTGACCCTCATGTACTAAAGGAAGAATGGAGTGTATAGTCTACCTCTTGAAGGATGGAACTTGTTTAGACACTTCAAGTCTAGAGACGGAAAGTTCCCTCTTTTTTGGGAACCACAAATAGGTTGGAGTAGAACCTAAGACCCTGAGAACTGGAACTATCACTCCCAGGGAGGAAAGAGGTTGTATACATTTCAAGGACGCCTCTATCTTTATCTGGTCTGCAGATAATCTTGAGAGACGGAATCTGCCTCTGAGAGGAAAATTCTTGAATTCCAATTTGTAACCCTGGGATACTATGTCCACAGTCCAGGGATCTGGGACATCTCGTATCCAGGCTTGAGAGAACTGAGAAAGTCTGCCCCCCCACCTGATACGATCCCGGATCGGGGGTCAACCCTTCATGCTGATTTGGAATCAACTGCGGGTTTCTTTGATTTGTTTTCCCCTTGTTCCAAGACTGTCTGGGTTTTGAAGAAGACTTGGATTGTTCCTGCTTGGAAGAAGAATGGGAAGGCTTTCCTCTGAAGTTACGAAAGGAAAGAAAATTACTCTGACGTCCTTTAGGCCTATTCTTCTTATCTTGAGGTAGAAAAGACCCTTTTCCACCCGTAATATCAGAGATAATTTCTGCCAAACCGGGTCCAAACAAGGTTTTGCCCTTGTAAGGAATCCTCAGAAGCTTGACTTTAGAGGAAACATCCGCAGACCAGTATTTCAACCATAACGCCCTGCGGGCTAGGACAGCGAAACTAAAAGTTTTAGCTCCTAGTCTAACAACCTTTAAAATGGCATCTGCAATATGCAATAAAGGAATTGGCCAATTTAAGAGCTATAATCCTATCCTGAATTTCATCCAAGGAAGTCTCTACTTGAAGAGAATCAGACAAGGCGTCGAACCAATAATATGCCGCACTAGTCACGGTGGCAATACAAACCGCAGGTTGCCATTGGAGACCTTGATGAACATAAATCTTTTTCAAGTAAGCCTCTAGCTTCTTGTCCATCGGATCCTTAAAAGAGCAGCTATCCTCAATAGGAATAGTGGTTCTCTTAGCCAGAGTGGAAATGGCCCCTTCAACTTTAGGTACAGTATACCAAGGATCTTAAATGGAGTCCTCAACAGGAAACATTTTCTTAAAAATGGGAGATGGGGAAAAAAGACACCCCTGGTTTCTCCCATTCCTGTGAGAAAATCTCCCTGGCACGGTACGGCACAGGAAAAACTTCCGAAGTGGAAGGTTCATCAAAGAAACTATTAAGTTTACTAGATTTCTTAGGAGTGATCACGACAGGGGTATTGGAGTCATCTAAAGTAGCTAAACCTCCTTTAACAATAAACAAAGGTGTATAAATGACTGCACATACCTCAATGCTGCTTACAGCAGGAAACGTTCCCCACACTTAAGATTTTTTGTACACCTCAGCTAATCTTGAGGGAAAACAACATGGATCTCAGTTACAACTGCTGAGATCATCAAACTCAAGGCAGAATTTTTCTTCTATATCCTGCCGGAGGAAAACAGTACACTTCGGTACCATTTAAAATAAAAAAACTCTTGATTGAAGAAACTAAAAACTATCATTTTATCACCACTTAAACTTTACCCTTCCTATTACTAGCACAGGCAAAGAGAATGACTGGGGGGAGGAGTTAAGGGAGGAGCTATATAGCAGCTCTGCTGTGGTGCTCTTTGCCACTTCCTGTTAACAGGAGGATTATATCCCACAAGGAAGGATGAAACCCGTGGACTTGGTATATCTTGTAAAAGAAATATACTACACATAAGCAGGTTGAATCATATAACAAACATGATTTAAAAAAAAAAAACTGTTCAATAACCCCCCTCAGGAGATATTAACCCTTGATTCCAAGATACAACAGGAGCCTCACTGAGGCCCTTTGATATAAGTTAGACCCGTTAGGTAGTAGCCCCTTGGGAAAACAACTGTAATACAGTACATTTCATGAAGAAAGTAAAATGAAATGATCTTACTAGAATCTACGCCGTGGAAGAGGAACAAGGCCCTTCAAGTGTGACAGATAGTAGCATAGCTTCTGACATGGACTTGAGAGAAGAAAGCAGGCAGCGAAACTCGTCAATGCTGATTGCTTGTGGAGCTGATAAAATGAGTCGGGATGGTTTTGCAGAAAGACTCTCCCTGCATCTCCGGACTCTAACTTTCATTCAAGCTTTCACTGAAAGGCTGACACGACTACTTAAAACTCCAGTCCCATGCAGAAGAGTACTAACCTCCATAAGAAACTAATTCAAAACTTCTGACACTTCTCTGCCAACCTCCTGGGACGAAAGGCTAAGAATGACTGGGGGATGGGGGAAGTGGGAGAGGTATTTAAGCCTTTGGCTGGGGTGTCTTTGCCTCCTCCTGGTGGCCAGGCTCTGAATTCCCAAAAGTAATTAATGCAGCTGTGGACTCTTTCCATTTATGAAGAAAATAAAAAAAATCAAAGATTACAAAAAATAATAAACAAAATTATCCAAAATAATAAAAATTACACCTAATCTAATAGCCCTATAAAAACAAAAAAGACCTCCCAATATAAAAACACCCCCATACCCAACAATAAACAACCAATAGTTCTTAAAAGGGCCTTTTGTAGGGCATTACCCTAAGTGAAACAGCTCTTTTACCTACAAAAATGAAAAAGTCCCCAATAATAAAAAACCCCACCCAACCAACCCCCCAAAATAAAAAACCTAAGTCTAAAAAGAAACCTAAGCTACCCATCGCCCCTAAAGGGGCATTTGTATAGGCATTGCCCTTAAAAGGGCATTCAGCTCTTTTACTGCTCATCGCTAATATTAAAATAAAACCCACCCCCCAAAAAATAAAACACCTAACACTAACCCCAAAAAATCTACTCACGTTTCCTGAAGTCCGGACATCCATCTTCATCCAGGCGGCGAGAAATCTTCATCCAGGCAGCGACATCTTGATCCATCGAGAGTTGCATCTTCTATCTTCATCCCGGTGGCTCAAAGCTGTGGAGGCGCGGAGCACGGCGGTAATCTATGGAGAGGAACCTCCCCGCTGGATGTCCGCACCGACGGTATAGATGTTCCCCGCCTCCACAGCTCCGCGCCACTGGGATGAAGATAGAAGATGCCTCCGTCTGAATGAAGACTTCTTGCCGCCTGAATGAAGATGGATATGTGGACTTCAGGAACCATAAGTAGATTACCTGGGGTTAGTGTTAGGCTTTATTTTTGTGTGTGTGGGGGGGGGGGGTGTTCTTTTAAGATTAGGCATAGGCAGTAAAAGAGCTGAATGCCCTTTTAAAGGCAAAACCCATACAAATGCCCCTTTAGGGGCAATGGGCAGCTTAGGTTTTTTTAGACAGGTTTTTTATCTTTGGGTTTTTTTGTCATTTTTTTGTAGGTAAAAGAGTTGTTTAACTTAGGTCAATGCCCTACAAAAGGCCCTTTTAAGGGCTATTGGTAGTTTATTGTTAGGTTAGGGGGTGTTTTTATTTTGGGGGGGGATTTTTTTATTTTATAGTGCTATTAGATTAGGTGTAATTTTTATTATTTTGGATAATTTCATTTACTATTTTATGTAATCTTAGATTTTCTTTATTTTTCGTAATGTTAGTGTTTATTATTTTTTGTAATGATAGGTTTTTTTATTTTCATTGGTAATGTTAGGATTTAATAATTTTGTAATGTTAGTTTTTTTTTTATTTTTTATTTCTTTCATTTATTTAAAATAGTAATGTTAGTTTAACTTATAGTTTAAACTTAGTTTTTTTTTATTTCACAGCTAAGTTGTAATTTATTTAAAGATAGTTAAATTGTACGTTTAATTTAAAGTTAGGGGGTGTTAGGTTTAGGTGTCATTAGTTTAATTTAGTGTGTTGCAATGTGGGGGGCCAACAGTTTATCAGTTAATAGATTTAGTTTATTAGTAGCGATTTGGGGGACCGGCGGTTTAGGGGTTAATAGTTTTATTATAGTGTTGGCAATGTGGGGAACCAGCGGTTTAGGGGTTACTAGATTTATTTAGTGTAGACGATGTGGGTGGATGGCATTTTAGGGGTTAATAAGTTTAATATAGTATTTGTTATGCAGGAGGGTGGCAGTTTAGGGGTTAATAGGTAGTTTATGGGTGTAAGTATACTTTGTAACATTTTAGCTATGAGTTTTGTGAAACATTTTTGTCTCAGGTCGCGGAATGGATTGTGGCGGTATAACCTATAATACTAGCGTTATAACCTGCCCAAACAACTTTTAATACAGCTCTATGGAAAATCCCGCATTCAAACGTTGTTTTTTAAAAAGCGGAATGGATCGTTATGTTACAGGCTAAAAAGCTTGCAGTATAGCTATACCGCTTCTACTTGTAATAAGGAAGACCTGCCATTCCACGCGAAATTGACAATTTTTCAGCGGAACAGCCGTACCGCATCATACGGCTATTCTAGCTAAAAGTGCGCTAAGCTGAGCTGAAAACGACAAGAACAGTAGAAAATAATATTACCTCCAAACGCCTGCCAAACAACTGACAATTAAATGAGATGAGCATGCCTAAAACCCGACACACACATAGCCGAGCAAATGTGCGCTAACACGACGTGCGTACATCAAAACTAAATGGACAAGCGCAAACCCAACAGTCAAACCCGACGCGTGAAAAAACTTGCAGTACCAAAGATACTAAGGGACGTGCGATAATCCAATAATTCTAACCTGATGCATAATCAGGACACGAAAAACTCTGCGCATCAACAACAAAAAAAAACACAAAAGCAAGGGAATAGTAAAAGATCTCTCACAGGGCCATATATAAAAAAGTAAATTTATGCTTACCTGATAAATTGATTTCTTCTATGATACGACGAGTCCACGGATTCATCCTTTACTTGTGAGATATTATCCTCCTGCAGGAAGTGGCAAAGAGCACCACAGCAGAGCTGTCTATATAGCTCCTCCCTTGACTCCATCCCCCAGTCATTCGACCGAAGGTATAGGAAGAAAAAGGAGAAACTAAAAGGTGCAGAGGTGACTGAAGTTTTAAATCAAAAAATATAATCTGTCTTAACTTGACAGGGCGGGCCGTGGACTCGTCGTATCATAGAAGAAATCAATTTATCAGGTAAGCATAAATTTACTTTTCTTCTATAAGATACGACGAGTCCACGGATTCATCCTTTACTTGTGGGATACAATACCAAAGCTACAGGACACGGATGAACGGGAGGGACAAGACAGATACCTAAACGGAAGGCACCACTGCTTGAAGAACTTTTCTCCCAAAAATAGCCTCCGAAGAAGCAAAAGTGTCAAATTTGTAAAATTTGGAAAAGGTATAAAGGGAAGACCAAGTCGCAGCCTTACAAATCTGTTCAACAGAAGCATTGTTTTTAAAAGCCCATGTGGAAGCCACCGCTCTAGTAGAATGAGCTGTAATCCTTTCAGGAGGCTGCTGTCCAGCAGTCTCGTATGCCAAACGGATGATGCTTTTCAGCCAAAAAGAAAGAGAGAGGTAGCCATAGCTTTTTGACCTCTACGCTTTCCAGAATAGACAACAAACAGAGAAGATGTTTGACGGAAATCCTTGGTCACTTGCAAGTAAAACTTCAAGGCACGAACCACGTCCAAATTATGTAACAGACGCTTCTTCTTAGAAGAAGGGTTAGGACACAGAGAAGGAACAACAATTTCCTAATTAATATTCTTATTAGAAACAACCTTAGGAAAGAATCCAGGATTGGTACGCAAAACCACCTTATCAGAATGGAAAATAAGATAAGGCGAGTAGCATTGTAATGCAGATAGTTCAGAAACTCTTCGAGCAGAAGTGATAGCAACTAAAAACAGAACTTTCCAAGATAGAAGCTTAACATCTATGGAATGCATAGGTTCAAACGGAACCCCTTGAAGAACTTTAAGAACTAAATTCAAACTCCATGGCGGAGCAACAGGTTTAAACACAGGCTTAATTCTAACCAAAGCCTAACAAAACGATTGAACATCTGGGACATCTGCCAGACGCTTGTGCAGTAAGATTGACAAAGAGGATATTTGTCCCTTTAAGGAACTAGCTGATAACCCCTTCTCCAGTCCTTCTTGGAGAAAGGACAAAATCCTAGGAATCCTGACTTTACTCCATGAGTAGCCTTTGGATTCGCACCAATAAAGATATTTATGCCATATCTTATGGTAAATTTTCCTAGTGACAGGCTTTCGAGCCTGAATCAAGGTATCTATGACCGACTCAGAGAATCCCTGCTTAGATAAAATCAAGCGTTCAATCTCCAGGCAGTCAGCCGCAGAGAAACTAGATTTGGATGTTGGAACGGACCCTGAATGAGAAGGTCCTGTCTCAGTGGCAGTTTCCACGGTGGCAGAGATGACATCTCCACCAGATCTGCATACCAAGTCTTGCATGGCCACGCAGGTGCTATCAAAATTACGGAAGCCCTCTCCTGTTTGATTCTGGCAATTGGACGAGGAAGGAGAGGAAAAGGAGGAAACACATAAGCCAGGTTGAACAACCACGGTACTGCTAGAGCATCTATCAGTACTGCTTGAGGATCCCTTGATCTGGACCCGTAACAAGGTAGTTTGGCATTCTGACGAGATGCCATCAGATCCAATTCTGGTGTGCCCCATTGATGAATCAATTGTGCAAACACCTCCGGATGGAGCTCCCACTCAACCGGATGAAAAGTCTGACGACTGAGAAAATCCGCTTCCCAGTTATCCACTCCTGGGATATAGATTGCTGATAGATGGAAAGAGTGAGTCTCTAACCATCAAATTATTTTGGAAACCTCTATCATTGCTAGAGAACTCTTTGTTCCCCCTTGATGATTGATATATGCTACAGTCGTGATATTGACCGACTGGAATCTTATGAATTTCGCCGAAGCCAGCTGAGGCCACGCCTGAAGCGCGTTGAATATCGCTCTCAGTTCTAGAATATTTATTGGAAGGAGAGCCTCCTCCTAAGTCCACACACCCTGTGCCTTCAGGGAATTCCAGACTGCACCCCAGCCCAAGAGGCTGGCGTCCGTCGTCACTATGACCCATGCTGGCCTGCAAAAACACATTCCCTGGGACAGATGATCCTGTGACAACCACCAAAGAAGAGAGTCTCTGGTCTCTTGATCCAGATTTATCTGAGGAGATAAATTTGCATAATCCTCATTCCACTGTCTGAGCATGCATTGCAGTCCAATTACCTCCATACACTGAGCCACTGACGGCCAAGGAATGGAATGAAGTGCTCGGCAGGTGGTGAAGATTTTTTATTTTCTGACCTCCGTCATGTCTACCGAGTCTATCAGAGTTCCCAGGAATGAAACTCTTGTGAGAGGGACAAGTGAACTCTTCTTTACGTTCACCTTCCACCCGTGAGATCGATGTCCGTGTGAGATTTGGCTAGTTGGTAAGTTGACGCCTGAATCAAGATATCATCCAGATAGGGCGCCACTGCTATGTCCCACGGCCTTAGAACCGCCAAAAGGGACCCAAGCACCTTTGTGAAAATTCTGGGAGCTGTGGCCAACCCGAAAGGAAAAGCCACAAACTGGTAATGCTTGTCCAGGAAGGCGAACCTGAGGAACTGGTGATGACCTTTGTGGATAGGAATGTGAAGATACGCATCCTTCAAATCCATGGTGGTCATATATTGACCCTCCTGGATCATTGGTAAAATTGTCCGAATGGTCTCCAACTTGAAGGATGGGACTCTGAGAAATTTGTTTAGAATTTTGAGACCTAAAATCGGTCTAAAGTTTCCCTCTTTTTTGGGAACCACAAACAGATTGGAGTAAAACCCCTGCCCCTGATCTACTTTTGGAACTGGGCAGATTACACCCATAGTATATAGGTCTTCTACACAGCGTAAGAATTGCTCTCTTTTTGTCTGGTTTACAGACAACCGTGAAAGATGAAATCTCCCCCTTGGAGGAGAATCCTTGAATTCTAGAAGATACCCCTGGGTCACGATTTCTAAAGCCCAGGAATCCTGAACGTCTCTTGCCCAAGCCTGAGCGAAGAGAGAAAGTCTGACCCCTACTAGATCCGGTCCCGAATCGGGGGCTGCCCCTTCATGCTGTCTTGGTAGCAGCAGCGGGTTTCTTAGCCTGTTTACCTTTATTCCAGGTCTGGTTAGGTTTCCAGACTGACTTGGATTGAGCGAAATTCCCCTCCTGCTTGTGGCAGGGGAGGAGGTAGAGGGACCACCTTTGAAGTTTCGAAAGGAACAAAAAAAGGACATTTATGCTTACCTGATAAATTGATTTCTTTTACGATATGCTGAGTCCACGGGTTTCATCCTTACTTGTGGGATATTAACCTCCTGCTAACAGGAAGTGGCAAAGAGCACCACAGCAGAGCTGTTACTTAGCTCCTCCCCTAACTCCTCCCCCCAGTCATTCGACCGCAGGTATAGGAAGAGAAAGGAAAAGCTAAAAGGTGCAGAGGTGACTGAGGATTTGGGGAAAAAAAATCCTGTCTTAAAATGACAGGGTGGGCCGTGGACTCTGCATATCGTAAAAGAAAACATAATTTATGTAAGAACTTACCTGATAAATTCATTTCTTTCATATTAGCAAGAGTCCATGAGCTAGTGACGTATGGCATATACATTCCTACCAGGAGGGGCAAAGTTTCCCAAACCTCAAAATGCCTATAAATACACCCCTCACCACACCCACAAATCAGTTTAACGAATAGCCAAGAAGTGGGGTGATAAGAAAAAAAGTGCGAAAGCATAAAAAATAAGGAATTGGAATAGTTGTGCTTTATATAAAAAAATCAGAATCACCACAAAAAAAGGGTGGGTCTCATGGACTCTTGCTAATATGAAAGAAATGAATTTATCAGGTAAGTTCTTACATAAATTATGTTTTCTTTCATGTAATTAGCAAGAGTCCATGAGCTAGTGACGTATGGGATAATAAATACCCAAGATGTGGAACTTCCACGCAAGAGTCACTAGAGAGGGAGGGATAAAATAAAGACAGCCAATTCCGCTGAAAAATAATCCACACCCCAAACAAAATTTAAATCTTATAATGAAAAAAAACTGAAATTATAAGCAGAAGAATCAAACTGAAACAGCTGCCTGAAGTACTTGTCTACCAAAGACTGCTTCAGAAGAAGAAAACACATCAAAATGGAAGAATTTAGTAAAAGTATGCAAAGAAGACCAAGTTGCTGCTTTGCAAATCTGATCAACCGAAGCTTCATTCCTAAATGCCCAGGAAGTAGAAACTGACCTAGTCGAATGAGCTGTAATCCTTTGAGGCGGAGTTCTACCCGACTCAACATAAGCATGATGAATCAAAGACTTTAACCAAGACGCCAAAGAAATGGCAAAGGCCTTCTGACCTTTCCTAGAACCAGAAAAGATAACAAATAGACTAGAAGTCTTTCGGAAATCTTTAGTAGCTTCAACATAATATTTCAAAGCTCTTACTACATCCAAAGAATGTAATGATCTTTCCTTAGAATTCTTAGGATTAGGACACAATGAAGGAACCACAATCTCTCTACTAATGTTGTTAGAATTCACAACCTTAGGTAAAAATTTAAATGAAGTCCGCAACACTGCCTTATCCTGATGAAAAATCAGAAAAGGAGATTCACAAGAAAGAGCAGATAACTCAGAAACTCTTCTAGCAGAAGAGATGGCCAAAAGAAACAAAACTTTCCAAGAAAGTAATTTAATATCCAGAGAATGCATAGGTTCAAAAGGAGGAGCTTGTAGAGCTCCCAGAACCAAATTCAAACTCCAAGGAGGAGAAATTGACTTAATGACAGGTTTGATACGAACCAAAGCCTGTACAAAACAATGAATATCAGGAAGATTAGCAATCTTTCTGTGAAACAGCACAGAAAGAGCAGAAATTTGTCCTTTCAAGGAACTTGCAGACAAACCTTTATCCAGACCATCCTGAAGAAACTGTAAAATTCTAGGAATTCTAAAAGAATGCCAGGAAAATTGATGAGAAGAACACCAAGAAATGTAAGTCTTCCAGACTCGATAATATATCTTCCTAGACACAGATTTACGAGCCTGTAACATAGTATTAATTAAGGAGTCAGAGAAACCTCTATGACTAAGAATCAAGCGTTCAATCTCCATACCTTCAAATTTAATGATTTGAGATCCTGATGGAAAAATGGGCCTTGAGATAGGTCTGGTCTTAACGGAAGAGTCCAAGGTTGGCAACTGGCCATCCAAACAAGATCCGCATACCAAAACCTGTGAGGCCATGCTGGAGCCACCAGCAGTACAAACGAACGCTCCTTTAGAATCTTGGAAATCACTCTTGGAAGAAGAACTAGAGGCGGAAAGATATAGGCAGGATGATACTTCCAAGGAAGCGACAATGCATCCACTGCCTCCGCCTGAGGATCCCTGGATCTGGACAGATACCTGGGAAGTTTCTTGTTTAGAAGAGAAGCCATTAGATCTATTTCTGGAAGACCCCAGATTTGAACAATCTGAAGAAATACCTCTGGGTGAAGAGACCATTCACCCGGATGCAACCCCCTGCGCTGTCAGAGACCCCCATACCGCTCCCCAACCTGTCAGACTCGCATCTGTTGAGATCACAGTCCAGGTTGGAAGAACAAAAGAAGCCCCTTGAAATAAACTATGGTGATCTGTCCACCACGTCAGAGAGTGTCGTACAATCTGATTTAAAGATATTAACTGTGATATCTTTGTATAATCCCTGCACCACTGGTTCAGCATACAGCGCTGAAGAGGTCGCATGTGAAAACGAGCAAAGGGGATCGCGTCCGATGCAGCAGTCATAAGACATAGAATTTCCATGCATAAGGCTACCGAAGGGAATGATTGAAACCGAAGGTTTCGACAGGCTGAAATCAACTTCAGACGTCTCTTGTCCGTCAGAGACAGAGTCATGGACACTAAATCTATTTGGAAACCTAAAAAGGTTACCCTTGTCTGAGGAATCAATGAACTCTTTGGTAAATTGATCCTCCAACCATGTTCTTGAAGATTCTGCTAAATGTGAAGACTGAGCAAGTACCAAGATATCGTCCAAATAAGGAAATACCACAATACCCTGTTCTTTGATTACAGATAGAAGGGCACCGAGAACTTTTGAAAAAAATCCTTAGAGCCGTTGCTAGGCCGAACGGCAAAGCCACAAATTGGTAATGCTTGTCTAGAAAAGAGAATCTCAGAAACTGAAAGTGATCTGGATGAATCGGATATGCAGATATGCATCCTGCAAATCTATTGTGGACATATAATGCCCTTGCTGAACAAAAGGCAGAATAGTCCTTATAGTTACCATTTTGAATGTTGGTATCCTTACATAACGATTTAATATTTTTAAATCCAGAACTGGTCTGAAGGAATTCTCCTTCTTTGGTACAATGAATAGATTTGAGTAAAACCCCAGCCCCTGTTCCAGAACTGGAACTGGCACAATTACTCCAGCCAACCCTAGATCTGAAACACATTTCAGAAATGCCTGAGACTTCACTGGATTTATTGGAATGCGAGAAAGAAAAAATCTTCTTGCAGGTGGCCTTACCTTGAAACCTATTCTGTACCCTTGTGAAACAATGTTCTGAATCCAAAGACTGTGAATTGATTTGATCCAAATTTCTTTGAAAAATCGTAATCTGCCCCCTACCAGCTGCGCTGGAATGAGGGCCGCACCTTCATGTGGACTTGGGAGCTGGCTTTGGCTTTCTAAAAGGCTTAGATTTATTCCAGACTGGAGACGGTTTCCAAACAGAAACCGTTCCTTTAGGGGAAGGATCAGGCTTCTGTTCCTTATTCTGACGAAAGGAACGAAAACGATTAGCAGCCCTATATTTATCTTTAGATTTTTTATCCTGAGGTAAAAAAGTTCCTTTCCCCCAGTAACAGTTGAAATAATAGAATCCAACTGAGAACCAAACAATGTATTACC
Organism: Bombina bombina; assembly: GCF_027579735.1. Taxonomy (NCBI): domain Eukaryota; kingdom Metazoa; phylum Chordata; class Amphibia; order Anura; family Bombinatoridae; genus Bombina; species Bombina bombina. The sequence goes on along the minus strand of NC_069499.1, from coordinate 1,562,388,570 downwards.
TTGGAAAGAAAGGGAAAGCAAAGTTGACTTAGAAGACATATCAGCATTCCAAGTTTTAAGCCATAAAGCTCTTCTAGCTAGAATAGCTAAAGACATATACCTGACATCAACTCTGATGATATCAAAGATGGCATCACAAATAAAGTTATTAGCATGTTGAAGAAGTTTAACAATGCTATGAGTATTATGATCTGACACTTGTTGCGCCAAAGCCTCCAACCAAAAAGTGGAAGCTGCAGCAACATCAGCCAAAGAAATAGCAGCCCTAAGAAGATTACCTGAACATAAATAAGCTTTCCTTAGAAAGGAATCAATCTTCCTATCTAAAGGATCCTTAAAGGAAGTACTATCTGCCGTAGGAATAGTAGTACGCTTAGCAAGAGTAGAGATAGCCCCATCAACTTTAGGGATTTTGTCCCAAAACTCTAATCTGTCAGATGGCACAGGATACAATTTCTTAAATCTTTTAGAAGGAGTAAAAGAATTACCCAGATTATTCCATTCCCTAGAAATTACTTCAGAAATAGCATCAGGGACAGGAAAAACTTCCGGAATAACTACAGGAGGTTTAAAAACCGAATTTAAACGCTTATTAGATTTAGTATCAAGAGGACTAGAATCCTCAATTTCTAAAGCGATTAAAACTTCTTTAAGTAAAGAACGAATAAATTCCATTTTAAATAAATATGAAGATTTATCAGTGTCAATATCTGAGACAGAATCCTCTGAACCAGAAAAATCATCATCAGAAACAGACAAATCAGAATGATGATGTTCATTTAAAAATTCATCTGAGAAATGAGAAGTTTTAAAAGACCTTTTACGCTTACTGGAAGGAGGAATAACAGACATAGCCTTCCTAATAGATTTAGAAACAAAATCTTTTATATTAACAGGAACATCCTGAGTATTAGATGTTGATGGAACAGCAACAGGTAATGGAATATTACTAATGGAAATTTTATCTGCATTAGCAAGTTTGTCATGACATTCATCACAAACTACAGCCGGAGGAACAGATACCACAAGTTTACAACAAATGCACTTAACTTTGGTAGGACCAGCATCAGGCAGCGTTTTTCCAGAAGTAGCTTCTGATCCAGGATCAATCTGAGACATCTTGCAATATGTAAGAGAAAAAACAACATATAAAGCAAAATCTATCAAATTCCTTAAATGACAGTTTCAGGAATGGGAAAAAATGCCAATGAACAAGCCTCTAGTAACCAGAAGCAAAAGAAAAATGAGACTTAAATAATGTGAAAAAAAGGTGGAGACAATAATGACGCCCACATTTTTTTAGCGCCAAAAAAGACGCCCACATTATTGGCGCCTAAATGCTTTTGGCTCCAAGAATGATGCCACATCCGGTGACGCCGACACTTTTGGCGCAAAACGTCAAAAAAATTACGCAATCACGAACAACTTCCGGCGACAAGTATGACGCCGGAAATGACAAAGAAATTTTTTGCACCAAAAAAGTCAGTGCCAAAAATGATGCAATAAAATGAAGCATTTTCAGCCCCCGCGAGCCTAACAGCCCACAGAGAAAAAAGTCAATTTAAAGGTAAGAAAAAAATTGATAATTCATATGCATTATCCCAAATAATGAAACTGTCTGTCTGAAATAAGGAATATTGATCATCCTGAATCAAGGCAAATAAATGTTTAAACACAAATATTTAGAACTTTTACATAAAAGTGCCCAACCATAGCTTAGAGTGTCACAAAAAATAAGATTTACTTACCCCAGGACACTCATCTACATGTAGTAGAAAGCCAAACCAGTACTGAAAGGAGAATCAGTAGAGGTAATGGTATATAAGAGTATATCGTCGATCTGAAAAGGGAGGTAAGAGATGAATCTCTACGACCGATAACAGAGAACCTATGAAAAAAGATCCCGTAGAAGGAGACCATTGAATTCAAATAGGCAATACTCTCCTCACATCCTTCTGACATTCACTGCACACTGAGAGGAAAACCGGGCTCCAGCCTGCTGCGAAGCGCATATCAACGTAGAATCTAGCACAAACTTACTTCACCACCTCAATGGGAGGCAAAGTTTGTAAAACTGATTTGTGGGTGTGGTGAGGGGTGTATTTATAGGCATTTTGAGGTTTGGGAAACTTTGCCCCTCCTGGTAGGAATCTATATCCCATACGTCACTAGCTCATGGACTTTTGCTAATTACATGAAAGAAATCAATTTATCAGGTAAGCATAAATTTCCTTTTCTTTTACAAGATATGCCGAGTCCACGGGTTTCATCCTTACTTGTGGGATACCAATACCAAAGCTTTAGGACAGGGATGAAAGGGAGGGACAAGACAGGAACCTAAACGGAATGCACCATTGCTTGAAGAACCTTTCTCCCAAAAATAGCCTCAGAAGAAGCAAAAGTATCAAATTTGTAAAATTTGGAAAAAGTATGAAGGGAGGACCAAGTCGCATGCCTTACAAATCTGTTCAACAGAAGCATAGTTTTTGAAAGCCCATGTGGAAGCCACAGCTCTAGTAGAATGAGCCGTAATTTTTTTAGGAGGCTGCTGTCCAGCACTCTCATATGCCAGGCGGATTATGCTTTTCAGCCAAAAACAGAGAGAGGTAGCCGTAGCTTTTTGACCTCTACGTTTTCCAGAATAAACAACAAAAGGAGAGGATGTTTGTCTGAAATCGTTGGTCGATTGTAAGTAAAACTTTAAAGCACGGACCACATCCAAGTTATGTAATAGACGTTCTTTCTTAGAAGAAGGATTAGGACACAAGGAAGGAACAACAATTTCCTGATTAATATTCTTATCTGAAACAACCTTAGGAAGGAATCCAGGTTTAGTATTTAAAACCAACTTATCAGAATGGAATCTAAGATAAGGCGAATCACATTGTAAAGCAGAAAGCGCAGAAACTCTTCGAGCAGAAGAGATAGCAACTAAAAATTAAACCTTCCAAGATAACAGTTTAATATCTATGGAATGCATGGGTTCAAACGGAATCCCTTGAAGAACCTTAAGAACTAAATTCAGCCTCCATGGTGGAGCAACAGATTTAAACACAGGCTTGATTCTGATTAAAGCCGGACAAAAAGACTGAACGTCTGGGACATCCGCCAGACGCTTGTGTAATAAAATTGACAAAGCAGAAATTTGTCCTTTTAGAGAACTAGCAGATAATCCTTTTTCCAATCCTTCTTGGAGAAAGGACAAGATCCTAGGAATCCTAATCTTACTCCATGAGTAACCCTTGGATTCACACCAATAAAGATATTTACGCCATATTTTATGGCAAATCATTCTAGTGACAGGCTTGCAAGCCTGAATCAGAGTATCAATGACCGACTCAGAGAATCCCCGCTTAGATAAGATCAAGCGTTCAATCTCCAGGCAGTCAGCTGCAGAGAATTTAGATTTGGATGTTGGAACGGACCTTGGATGAGAAGGTCCTGTCTCAATGGTAGTCTCTGCGGTGGCAGAGATGACATTTCCACTAGATCCGCATATTATTATTATTATTATTCTTTATTTATAAAGCGCCAACAGATTCCGCAGCGCTGTTCATAGGTAACAAAGATAAAAGGACAGTACAATATGAGACACCAGACAAAATTTAACAAACAAATACAGGAGGAATTGGGAGCCCTGTTCCCGTGGGAACTTACAATCTAAATGGGTAGGAGGGTGAGAAACAGGAGGTGGGGACTGCAAAGGTGGGAATGATGTTAGTGTGAAGTTAGATGAGGGCAACTATAAGGCAAGTGGAATTCATTAGTTACTGATTTGGTTATAGGCTTACCTGAACAAGAAGGTCTTTAGGGAGCGTTTAAAGGAGAAGAGGTTGGGGGAAAGTCTGACAGCATGAGGAAGTGCGTTCCAGAGGGTTGGTGCCGCACGAGAGAAGTCCTATAGTCTAGCATGAGAGGAGGTGATGGTAGACCATGCAGGCGCTATCAGGATTACTGAAGCCCTGTCCTGTTTGATTCTTGGAATCACACGAGGAAGGAGAGGAAAAAGTGGAAACACATAAGCCAGGTTGAACGACCAAGGTACTGCTAGCGCATCTATCAGTACAGCCTGGGGATCCCTTGACCTGGACCCGTAGCGAGGAAGTTTGGCATTCTGTCGAGATGCCATCTTATCCAATTCCGGTTTGCCCCATTGATGAATATATGATGCAAATACCTCCGGATGAAGTTCCTACTCCCCCGGATGAAAAGTCTGACGACTTAGAAAATCCGCCTCCCAGTTCTCTACTCCTGGGATGTAGATTGCTGAAAGATGGCAAGAGTTAATCTCTGCCCATCGGATTATCTTTGATACCTCTATCATTGCAAGAGAACTTCTTGGTCCCCCTTGATGAATGATATATGCTACAGTCGTGACATTGTCCGACTGGAATCTTATGAACTTGGTCAGGGCCAGCTGAGGTCACGCCTGAAGCGCATTGAAAATTGCTCTCAGTTCCAGAATATTGATTGGCAACTGAGACTCCGTTGGAGTCCAGGTTCCCTGAGCCTTCAGGGAATTCCAGACTGCACCTCAGCCCAAGAGGCTGGCGTCCGTTGTCACGATTACCCATGCTGGCCTGCGGAAGCACATTCCCTGAGACAGATGATCCTGTGACAACCACCAAAGAAGAGAGTCTCTGGTCTCTTGATCCAGATTTATCTGAGGAGATAAATTTGCATAATCCCCATTCCACTGTCTGAGCATGCATAGTTGCAGCGGCCTGAGATGAAAGCGAGCAAACGGTACGATATCCATCGCTGCTACCATTAATCCAATGACCTCCATACACTGCACCACTGATGGCCGAGGAATGGACTGAAGAGCTCGGCAAGTATTTAGAATCTTTGATTTTCTGACCTCCGTCAGGAATATTTTCATGTCTACCGAGTCTATCAGAGTTCCTAAGAATGGAACTCTCGTTTGTGGAACAAGTGAACTCTTTTTCTATATTCACTTTCCCACCGTGAGTTCTTAGAAAGGACAGCACAATGTCCGTGTGAGATTTGGTCAGATGATAAGTTGACGCCTGAACCAAAATATCGTCCGGATAGGGCGTTACTGCTATGCCCCACGGCCTGAGGACCGCTAGAAGGGACCCTAGCACCTTGGTGAAGATTCTTGGAGCTGTGGCCAATCCAAAGGGAAGGGCAACAAACTGATAATGCTTCTCTAGAAAGGCAAACCTTAGAAACTGATGATGATCCTTGTGGATAGGAATGTGAAGGTACGCATCCTTTAGGTCCACGGTGGTCATGTATTGACCCTCCTGGATCATTGGTAAGATTGTTCGTATAGTCTCCATCTTGAAAGATGGGACCCAGAGAAATTTGTTCAGGAACTTTAAATCCAAAATAGGTCTGAAAGTTCCCTCTTTTTTGGGAACAACGAAAAGGTTTGAGTAAAACCCCTGTCCCTGTTCCAGTTTTGGAACTGGACAAATTACTCCCATGGAATAGAGGTCTTTTACATAATGTAAGAACGACTCTCTTTTTATCTGGTCTACAGACAAACGTGAAAGATGAAATCTCCCTCTTGGGGGAAAATTTTTGAATTCCAGTTGTCACCCCTGGGTCACAATTTCTAATGCCCAGGGATCCTGCACATCCCTTGCCCAAGCCTGAGCAAAGAGAGAAAGTCTGCCCCCTACTAAATCCGGTCAAGGATCGGGGGCTGGCCCTTCATGCTGTTTTTGTAGCAGCAGCGGGCTTTTTGTCTTCTTTACCCTTATTCCAGGTCTGATTAGGTCTCCAGACAGACTTGGACTGAGCAAAATTTCCTTCCTGCTTATTGGTGGAAGGGGATGCAGAGGGTACTCCTCTGAAATTTCAAAAGGAACGAAAATTATTTTGATTGCCATTCCTAAGAGGTTTATCTTGAGGTAGGGCATGGCCTTTACCTCCAGTAATGTATGCAATGATTTCCTTCAATTCAGGGCCAAACAGAGTTTTACCCTTGAAAGGAATAGTTAACAGTTTAGACTTTGATGATACATCAGCAGAACACGATTTTAACCATAGCGCTCTGCGCGCCAATATTGCAAAACCTGCATTTTTTGCTGCTAATTTAGTAATCTGAAAAACAGCATCAGTGATAAAAGAATTAGCTAGTTTGAGAGCTTTAATTCTGTCCAAAATGTCATCTAGGGGCGTCTCTAGTTTCAGAGACTCCTCAAGGGCGTCAAACCAGAAAGCCGCCGCCGTAGTTACTGGAACAATGCAGGCAGCAGGTTGTAACAAGAAACCCTGGTGAATAAATCATTTCTTTAGAAAACCCTCTAATTTTTTTATCCATAGGGTCTTTGAAAGCACAACTATCTTCAATAGGTATAGTTGTACGCTTAGCTAGAGTAGATATTGTTCCCTCCACCTTAGGGACAGTTTGCCAAGAGTCCTTAATGGTATCTGATATGGGAAACATTTTCTTAAAATTAGGAGGGGGAGAGAACGGTATACCTGGTCTATCCCATTCCTTTCTAACAATTTCCGAAATTCTTTTGGGAATCGGAAAAACATCAGTGTAAGTAGGATCTTCTAGATATTTATCCATCTTACACAATTTTTCTGGAGGAATTGTAATGGGTTCACAATCATCCAGAGTTGCTAGGACCTCCCTCAGTAACAGACGAAGGTGGTCAAGTTTAAATTTAAAGGACGCTAAGTCCCTGAATCTGAAATTTCTCCCTCAGACAATAATTCCCTAACCCCCAATTCAGAGCATTGTGAGGGTACAATGGAAATAGTTAATAAAGCATCAGATGGTTCAGTATTTACATTAATACCTGGCCTACTGCGTTTACCCTGCAAACCTGGCAATTTAGAAAATACCTCATTGAGAGTAGTTGACATAACTGTAGCTATATCTTGCAAAGTAAAAGAATTAGACGCACTAGATGTACTAGGTGTCACTTGTGTGGGTGTTAAAAGTTGGGACACTTGAGGAAAATTACATGGCATATCCTGATTCTCTTCAGACTGAGAATCATCCTTAGACACACTTTCATTTCCTAAAATATGTTCCTTACATTGTAAGGCTCTATCAGTACAAGAGGTACACAAAGTAAGAGGGGGTTCCACAATGGCTTCTAAACATATAGAACAATGAGCTTCCTCAATGTCAGACATGTTGAACAAAGTAGTAATAACCACAACAGTAACAAAAACAATTTTGCAAAAAAACGACTACTGTGCCTTTAAGAAATAAAAGCACACACTTTTTTTCCCAAACACGCTTAAAAACGTCTATGACCATTTAAAACCTATGTATGGATATATAAGTTTGCCAAAAATTATTGCATCCACATGCAACAATTGAATTTACTCTCTACAGGAACATTAAATAAAAAAAATAATAAAATTTTCTAAATAATGACCCCTGCACCTCTGAGAGGTGTGGCGCCTACCTGCCCCCAGAGAACTGCCAAATGAATCGACAACAATCCGGATAGTGTAAGACACAGATAGGGCCCAACCGGAGCTAATGTCTGCTGTCTCATTCAGAGTAAACTGCGCAACAGAGGCGCGAAATTAGGCCCCGCCCACAATGGACGTCACACTTAGAAATTCAAATACCGCATGGGAAGCGGTTATAAACAGCCAAGTGGTCCCCAAACGTCTTAATAATAAAATAAATAAATAAATACAATTTCCTTTACTGTTCCTTCAAAATAAATTTATGAACAAAATGTCCCAGTGTCAATTATATGCTTGCAATAAAGTAAGAAAGTAAAAAACACCCAGTAGGACAGTAACTCCCCTTTACATTTAGGACTACTGCTTACCCTGTTCCTGATAAGGAACCAAATACAGCCAATTCTGATATACAAAGTTTCCTCAGAAAAATTAGGCTGACACATACCTCAAATGCTGCTTATTGCATGAGACAGTCCTCCACACTGAAAAGTTTCCTTCATATTACCTTCAGATGTGTGTGAACCATAACTGACCTTAGTAACTGCTGCTAAGATCATCAATTTCACGGAGAAATCTTCTTCCATATCCTCCCTGATCAAAATAGTACTCACCGGTACCATTTAAAATAAAAAAACATAATTTATGCTTACCTGATAAATTCCTTTCTCCTGTAGTGTAGTCAGTCCACGGGTCATCCATTACTTATGGGATATTAACTCCTCCCTAACAGGAAGTGCAAGAGGATCACCCAAGCAGAGCTGCTATATAGCTCCTCCCCTCTACGTCACACCCAGTCATTCGACCGAAAACCAAACGAGAAAGGAGAAACTATAGGGTGCAGTGGTGACTGGAGTATAATTTAAAATTTAGACCTGCCATAAAAAACAGGGCGGGCCGTGGACTGACTACACTACAGGAGAAAGGAATTTATCAGGTAAGCATAAATTATGTTTTCTCCTGTTAAGTGTAGTCAGTCCACGGGTCATCCATTACTTATGGGATACCAATACCAAAGCTAAAGTACACGGATGACGGGAAGGACAGGCAGGATCTTTATACGGAAGGAACCACTGCCTGAAGAACCTTTCTCCCAAAAACAGCCTCCGAAGAAGCAAAAGTGTCAAATTTGTAAAATTTGGAAAAAGTATGAAGAGAAGACCAAGTTGCAGCCTTGCAAATCTGTTCAACAGAGGCCTCATTCTTAAAGGCCCAAGTGGAAGCCACAGCTCTAGTAGAATGAGCTGTAATCCTTTCAGGAGGCTGCTGTCCAGCAGTCTCATAGGCTAAACGTATTATGCTACGAAGCCAAAAAGAGAGAGAGGTAGCAGATGCTTTTTGACCTCTCCTCTGTCCAGAATAAACGACAAATAGGGAAGAAGTTTGGCGAAAATCTTTAGTTGCCTGCAAATAAAATTTCAGGGCACGGACTACGTCTAGATTGTGCAGAAGTCGTTCCTTCTTTGAAGAAGGGTTAGGGCACAATGATGGAACAACAATCTCTTGATTGATATTCTTGTTAGAGACAACCTTAGGTAAGAACCCAGGTTTAGTACGCAGAACTACCTTATCTGAATGAAAAATCAGATAAGGAGAATCACAATGTAAGGCCGATAACTCAGAGACTCTACGAGCCGAGGAAATAGCCATTAAAAACAGAACTTTCCAAGATAACAGCTTGATATCAATGGAATGAAGGGTTTCAAACGGAACACCCTGTAAAACGTTAAGAACTAAGTTTAAGCTCCACGGTGGAGCTACAGTCTTAAACACAGGCTTAATCCTGGCCAAAGCCTGACAAAAAGCCTGAACGTCTGGAACTTCTGACAGACGTTTGTGTAAAAGGATGGACAGAGCTGAGATCTGTCCCTTCAAAAAACTTGCAGATAAACCCTTTTCTAAACCTTCTTGTAGAAAAGACAATATCCTAGGAATCCTAACCTTACTCCATGAGTAACTCTTGGATTCGCACCAGTGTAAATATTTACGCCATATCTTATGGTAAATTTTCCTGGTAACAGGTTTCCTAGCCTGTATTAAGGTATCAATTACTGACTCCGAAAATCCACGCTTTGATAAAATCAAGCGTTCAATCTCCATGCAGTCAGCTTCAGAGAAATTAGATTTTGATGTTTGAAAGGACCCTGAATTAGAAGGTCCTGTCTCAGAGGCAGCGACCAAGGTGGACAGGATGACATGTCCACTAGATCTGCATACCAGGTCCTGCGTGGCCACGCAGGCGCTATTAGAATCACCGATGCTTTCTCCTGTTTGATCCTGGCAATCAATCGAGGAAGCATCGGGAAGGGTGGAAACACATAAGCCATTTTGAAGACCCAAGGTGCTGTCAGAGCATCTATCAGCGCCGCTCCCAGGTCCCTGGACCTGGATCCGTAACAAGGAAGTTTGGCGTTCTGACGAGACTCCATGAGATCCAGATCTGGTTTGCCCCAACGTCGAAGTATTTGGGCAAAGACCTCCAGATGAAGTTCCCACTCCCCCGGATGAAAAGTCTGGCGACTTAGGAAATCCGCCTCCCAGTTCTCCACGACTGGTATGTGAATCGCTGACAGGTGGCAAGAGTGAGACTCTGCCCAGCGAATAATCTTTGAGACTTCCATCATCGCTAGGGAACTCCTTGTCCCTCCCTGATGATTGATGTAAGTCACAGTCGTGATGTTGTCCGACTGAAACCTGATGAAACTCAGAGTTGCTAACTGAGGCCAAGTCAGAAGGGCATTGAGAACTGCTCTCAATTCCAGAATGTTTATTGGAAGGAGACTCTCCTCCTGAGTCCATGATCCCTGAGCCTTCAGGGAATTCCAGACAGCGCCCCAACCTAAAAGGCTGGCGTCTGTTGTTACAATTGTCCAGTCTGGCCTGCTGAAGGGCATCCCCCTGGACAGATGTGGCCGAGAAAGCCAACATAGAAGAGAATCTCTGGTCTCTTGATCCAGATTCAGCATAGGGGACAAATCTGAGTAATCCCCATTCCACTGACTTAGCATGCACAATTGCAGTGGTCTGAGATGCAGGCGTGCAAAAGGTACTATGTCCATTGCCGCTACCATTGAGCCGATTACCTCCATGCATTGAGCCACTGACGGGTGTTGAATGGAATGAAGGACACGGCAAGCATTTAGAAGTTTTGTTAACCTGTCCTCTGTCAGGTAAATCTTCATTTCTACAGAATCTATAAGAGTCCCCAAGAAGGGAACTCTTGTGAGTGGTAAGAGAGAACTCTTTTCTTCGTTCACTTTCCACCCATGCGACCTTAGAAATGCCAGTACCAACTCTGTATGAGACTTGGCAGTTTGGAAGCTTGACGCCTGTATCAGAATGTCGTCTAGGTACGGAGCTACCGATATTCCTCGCGGTCTTAGTACCGCCAGAAGAGAGCCCAGAACCTTTGTAAAGATTCTTGGAGCCGTAGCTAACCCGAAGGGAAGAGCTACAAACTGGTAATGCCTGTCTAGGAAGGCAAACCTTAGATACCGGTAATGATCCTTGTGAATCGGTATGTGAAGGTAGGCATCCTTTAAATCCACTGTGGTCATGTACTGACCTCTTTGGATCATGGGTAAGATTGTCCGAATAGTTTCCATTATGAACGATGGAACTCTTAGGAATTTGTTTAGGATCTTTAAATCCAATATTGGTCTGAAGGTTCCCTCTTTTTTGGGAACCACAAAGAGATTTGAGTAAAACCCTTGTCCATGTTCCAACCGCGGAACTGGATGGATCACTCCCATTAGTAAGAGGTCTTGTACACAGCGTAGAAACGCCTCTTTCTTTATCTGGTTTGTTGACAACCTTGAAAGATGAAATCTCCCTTGTGGAGGAGAAGCTTTGAAGTCCAGAAGATATCCCTGAGATATGATCTCCAACGCCCAGGGATCCTGGACATCTCTTGCCTAAGCCTGGGCGAAGAGAGAGAGTCTGCCCCCCACTAGATCCGTTTCCGGATCGGGGGCCCTCACTTCATGCTGTCTTAGGGGCAGCAGCAGGTTTTCTGGCCTGCTTGCCCTTGTTCCAGGTCTGGTTAGGTTTCCTGCCTTGTCTGTAGCGAGCAACAGCTCCTTCCTGTTTTGGAGCAGAGGAAGTTGATGCTGCTCCTGCCTTGAAGTTACGAAAGGCACGAAAATTAGACTATCTAGCCCTTGGCTTGGCTCTGTCTTGAGGCAGGCCATGGCCTTTACCTCCCGTAATATCAGCAATAATTTCTTTCAAACCGGGCCCGAACAATGTCTGCCCCTTGAAAGGTATGTTAAGCAATTTAGATATAGAAGTTACATCAGCTGACCAGGATTTTAGCCACAGCGCTCTGCGCGCCTGAATGGCGAATCCGTAATTCTTAGCCGTAAGTTTAGTTAAATGTACTACGGCATCAGAAATAAATGAATTAGCTAGCTTAAGGGTTTTAAGCTTGTGTGTAATCTCATCTAATGGAGCTGAGTCAAGGGTCTCTTCCAGAGACTCAAACCAAAATGCTGCCGCAGCCGTGACAGGCGCAATGCATGCAAGGGGTTGCAATATAAAACCTTGTTGAAAAAACATTTTCTTAAGGTAACCCTCTATCTTTTTATCCATGGGATCTGAAAAGGCACAGCTATCCTCCACCGGGATAGTGGTACGCTTAGCTAAAGTAGAAACTGCTCCCTCCACCTTAGGGACCGTTTGCCATAAGTCCCGTGTGGTGGCGTCTATTGGAAACATTTTTCTGAATATAGGAGGGGGTGAGAAAGGCACACCGGGTCTATCCCACTCCTTAGTAACAATTTCAGAAAGTCTCTTAGGTATAGGAAAAACGTCAGTACTCGTCGGTACCGCAAAATATTTATCCAACCTACACATTTTCTCTGGGATTGCAACTGTGTTACAATCATTCAGAGCCGCTAACACCTCCCCTAGTAATACACAGAGGTTTTCCAGCTTAAACTTAAAATTTGAAATGTCTGAATCCATTTTATTTGGATCAGATCCGTCACCCGCAGAATGAAGCTCTCCGTCCTCATGTTCTGCAAATTGTGACGCAGTATCAGACATGGCCCTAGCATTATCAGCGCACTCTGTTCTCACCCCAGAGTGATCTCGTTTACCCCTAAGTTCTGGCAATTTAGACAAAACTTCAGTCATAACATTAGCCATGTCTTGTAAAGTGATTTGTAATGGCCGCCCTGATGTACTTGGCGTTACAATATCACGCACCTCCTGAGCGGGAGATGCAGGTACTGACACGTGAGGCAAGTTAGTCGGCATAACTTCCCCCTCGTTGTCTGGTGAAAGTTGCTTAACATGTACAGATTGGCTTTTATTTAAAGTAGCATCAATGCAATTAGTACATAAATTTCTATTGGGCTCCACCTTGGCTTTTGAACATATTGCACAAAGAGATTCCTCTGTGTCAGACATGTTTAAACAAACTAGCAATTAGACTAGCAAGCTTGGAAATACTTTTCAACTGAATTTACAAGCAATATGCAAAAACGTTACTGTGCCTTTAAGAAGCACACAAAAAAATCTTCACTTTGATATAACAATGAACCGGTTTAGTTATAGCAATCAATTTTTCATATTATATGCATAAATTTAGCAAAGGATAGCACCCATCAGCAAATGGATTATTAACCCCTTAATACCAAAAACGATTGACAAATAAATATGTTTTTTATCACAGTCAAAGCACAGTCTCACAGGTCTGCTGTGAGTGATTACCTCCCTCAAACTAGTTTTGGAGACCCCTGAGCTCTGTAGAGACGTCCTGGATCATGCAGGGAGAATAAGGAAGACTGTGACTGAATTTTTAATGCGTAGTAAAAGCGCCAAAAATAGGCCCCTCCCACTCTTAATACAGCAGTGGGGAAGCTCAGTAACTGATTTTATGTAAAATAAACGACAGCCAAGTGGAAAATAATGCCCATAAATTTTCACCAAGTACCTCAGAGAAAAAAACGATTAACCTGTCAGTAAACGTTTTAAATATATGAATAAGAATAAAAGCCTGTTGCTAGTCGCTATCACTGCAGGGAGGCTAGAGTTATATGCAAAACAGTATTTTCTTAGTGAAGTGCCATTCCCCAGAAATACTTTGGTGCCAACATACATACATAACAGCCTGATACCAGTTACTACTACTGCATTTAAGGCTGTACTTACATTATATCGGTATTAGCAGTATTTTCTCAGTCAATTCCATTCCTTAGAAAATAATATACTGCAACATACCTCTTTGCAGGTGAACCCTGCCCGCTGTCCCCTGTTCTGAAGTTACCTCGCTCCTCAGAATGGCCGAGAACAGCAAATGGATCTTAGTTACGTCCGCTAAGATCATACACAAACTCAGGTAGATTCTTCTTCTAATACTGCCTGAGAAGAAACAACACACTCCGGTGCTGCTTAAAATAACAAACTTTTGATTGAAGTAATAAAAAACTAAATTTAATAACCACACTCCTCTCACACATCCTATCTATTAGTTAGGTGCAAGAGAATGACTGGGTGTGACGTAGAGGGGAGGAGCTATATAGCAGCTCTGCTTGGGTGATCCTCTTGCACTTCCTGTTAGGGAGGAGTTAATATCCCATAAGTAATGGATGACCCGTGGACTGACTACACTTAACAGGAGAAATATCTTGATTGGAGAAATTAAAACTATCATTTTGTCACCACTATCACTTTACCCTTCCTATTACTAGCATAGGCAAAGAGAAAGACTGGGGGGGAGGAGTTAGGGGAGGAGCTATGTAACAGCTCTGCTGTGGTGCTCTTTGCCACTTCCTGTTAGCAGGAGGTTAATATCCCACAAGTAAGGATGAAACCCGTGGACTCGGCATATCTTGTAAAAGAAATTATTTTGTTTGGCCCTCATTCTATTTGTCTTATCCTGAGGAAGGGCATGGCCTTTTCCTCCAGTGATGTCGGAAATAATCTCCTTCTATTCAGGCCCGAATAGGGTCTTACCTTTGAAAGGAATAGCTAATAGCTTAGATTTTGATGACACATCAGCAGAACAGGACTTAAGCCATAACGCTCTATGCACTAAAATGGCAAATCATTAATTCTTTGCCGCTAATTTAGCCAGTTGAAAAGCGGCATCTATAATAAAACAATTAGCTAGCTTGAGAGCCTTAATTATATCTAAAATATCATCTAATGGGGTCTCAAGACCTTAAGAGCCTCCTCTACAGCCTCGAACCAAAAAGCAGCTCCAGTAGTTACAGGAACAATGCACGCCATAGGTTGTAAAAGAAAACCCTGATGAATAAACAATTTCTTTAGAAGACGCTCTAATTTTTTATCCATATGATCTTTGAAAGCACAACTGTCCTCAATAGGTATAGTTGTACGCTTAGCCAGGGTAGAAATAGCTCCCTCCACCTTAGGGACCGTCTGCCACGAATCCAGAATGGTGTCAGATATGGGAAACATTTTCTTAAAAGTAGGAGGGGGAGAGAACGGAATGCCTGGTCTATCCCATTCCTTAGTAACAATGTCCGAAATCCTCTTAGGGACCGGAAAAACATTAGTGTAAGTAGGAACCTCTAGATATCTATCCATTTTACACAATTTCTCTGGTGGAATTACAATAGGGTCACAATCATCCAGAGTCGCTAAAACCTCCCTGAGCAACAAGCGGAGGTGTTCAAGCTTAAACTTAAAAGCCGTCATATCTGAGTCTGTTTGAGGGAACATCTTTCCTGAATCAGAAAGCTCTCCCTCAGACAGCAATTCCCCCACCCCCAATTCAGAACATTGTGAGGGTACATCGGAGATGGCTTAGATGGGGAGAAGTAGATGGCATAACCTGATTCTCTTCTGACTGAGAATCATCCTGAGACATACTTTTGTCAGCTAAAATATGTTCTTTGCAATGTAAGGCCCTTTCAGTACATGAGGGACAAATTTTAAGTTTGGGTTCCACAATGGCTTCTAAACACATGGAACATTGGCTTTCCTCAATGTCAGACATGTTAAACAGGCTAGTAATGACCACAAACAGGCTTGAAAACACTTTATTCAGTGAAAAAATAACAATCTGAAAAAAACGGTACTGCGCCTTTAAGAGAAAAAAAGCATACAATTTTTCCAAAACTGCTTTAATACAATAAAATTATCCCAATTTTTCAGCTAAGTTTGCCCCACAAGGAAAGGAATACTTAACCCTTACCAGAAAAACGTAGTGCTATAAAACGCTTATTTCAAATAAAAAATACCCCCTGCACCTCGCCACAGCATTTTTTATGAAAAATGTCCCATGACGTGAAAAAATAGGATCTTAAATCATACCCCAAATACATCCCTCTGAAAAGCATTGTACTCTGAGGGGAAACCGGCCTCAACTGAAAACCCTTTTCACTGAAGATCACATGCACATTTTCATTCTTCAACCACCTCAAGCGGAGGCAAAGTAAAGACTTAGGTATGTGTGAGGTGGAAGGGGTTTTATAGAGCTCTTCGGGTTTGTCAATCTTTGCCTCCTCCAAGTGGTAAAGAGTAATTTCCATGAGTAATGGATTGTGGACTCTCACCACCTGTATGAAAGAAACTTTTGTTATGCAAAATTACTAAAGGTTAAGATGGAGCCTGAACCAAGATATTGCCCAGGTATGGAGCAACCAAAATACCATGAGCTCTTATTACAGACAATAGAGTTCCCAGAACCTTTGAGAAAATGATGGTAGCAGTAGCCAGAAAAAACGGTAGTGCCACAAATTGAAAGTGTTTGTCCAAAGCAAATCTGAGATACTGAAAATGCTCCTTGTGGATAGGAAGGTAGGTATCTTTCAAATCTATGGTGGATATGAATTGGCCTTGTTGAACAAGAGGAAGTATAGTTTTGATTATTTCCATTTTGAAAGTTGGAACTCTGAGAAACTTGTTTAAGATTATTGGTACAATGAAAAGGTTAGGGACTGGAATGATTACAATGAGATCTAAATTGTGAACACACTGAAAAAACTAAATTTATGCTTACCTGATAAATGTCTTTCTTTCAGGATATGGTGAGTCCACGGCATCATCAATTACTGTTGGGAATATCACTCCTGGCCAGCAGGAAGAGGCAAAGAGCACCACAGCCAAGCTGTTGATATCACTCCCTTTCCCACAAACCCCAGTCATTCAACTGAAGGTAAATGGAGAAAAAAAAGGAGTAACACAAGGTGTAGAGGTGCCTGAGGTTTTAGTTAAAAATAACAGTCTTAAGATAAAGGAAGGGGCCGTGGACTCACCATATCCGCAAATAAAGAAATTTATCAGGTAAGCATACATTTTGTTTTCTTTCCTAAGATATGTTGAATCCACGGCATCATCAATTACTGTTGGAAACCAATACCCAAGCTAGAGGACACAGATGATTAGAGAGGGACAAGACAGGAAACCTAAACAGAAGGCACCACCGCTTGATAACCTTTCTCCCAAAGGAAACCTCAGTCGAGGCAAAAAACAGAATTTATGCTTACCTGATAAATTACTTTCCAACGGTGTGTCCGGTCCACGGCGTCATCCATTACTTGTGGGAAATATTCTCCCCCACAGGGAAAGGCAAAGAGAGCACCCAGCAAGAGCTGTCCATATAGCTCCCCCTCTGGCTCCGCCCCCCAGTCATTCGACCGACGGTTAGCAGAAAAAGGAGAAACTATAGGGTGCCGTGGTGACTGTAGTGTATAAAGAAAAAAATTTTCAACCTGATTAGGAAACCAGGGCGGGCCGTGGACCGGACACACCGTTGGAGAAAGTAATTTATCAGGTAAGCATAAATTCTGTTTTCTCCAACATTGGTGTGTCCGGTCCACGGCGTCATCCATTACTTGTGGGAACCAATACCAAAGCTTTAGGACACGGATGAAGGGAGGGAGCAAATCAGGTTACCTAAATGGAAGGCACCACGGCTTGCAAAACCTTTCTCCCAAAAATAGCCTCCGAAGAAACATAAGTATCAAATTTGTAGAATTTGGCAAAAGTGTGCAGAGAGGACCAAGTCGCTGCCTTACATATCTGATCAACAGAAGCCTCGTTCTTGTAGGCCCAAGTGGAAGCCACAGCCCTAGTAGAGTGAGCTGTGATTCGGTCAGGAGGTTGCCGTCCGGCAGTCTCATAAGCCAATCGGATAATGCTTTTCAGCCAGAAATAGAGAGAGGTAGCAGTAGCTTATTGACCTCTCCTCTTACCAGAGTAAACAACAAACAAAGATGAGGTTTGTCTAAAATCTTTTGTTGCTTCTAAGTAGAACTTTAAAGCACGAACAACATCTAAATTGTGTAATAAACGTTCCTTCTTTGAAACTGGATTCGGACACAGAGAAGGAACAACTATTTCCTGGTTAATATTCTTGTTGGAAACAACTTTTGGAAGAAAACCAGGCTTAGTACGCAAAACAACCTTATCTGAATGGAAAACCAGATAGGGTGGATTACATTGCAAAGCAGATAATTCAGAAACTCTTCTAGCAGAAGAAATAGCAACCAAAAACAGAACTTTCCAAGATAATAACTTAATATCTATGGAATGTAAAGGTTCAAACGGAACCCCTTGAAGAACTGAAAGAACTAAATTTAGACTCCAAGGAGGAGTCATGGGTCTGTAAACAGGCTTGATTCTAACCAAAGCCTGAACAAAAGCTTGTACATCTGGCACAGCTGCCAGTCGTTTGTGTAACAAGAAAGATAAAGCAGAAATCTGTCCTTTTAGAGAACTAGCTGACAACCCTTTATCCAAACCTTCTTGGAGAAAGGAGAGAATCTTTGGAATTTTAATCTTACTCCAGGAGAATCCCTTGGATTCACACCAGCAGATATATTTTTTCCATATTTTATGGTAAATCTTTCTAGTCACAGGTTTTCTGGCTTGGACCAGAGTATCTATCACAGAATTCAAAAACCCACGCTTGGATAAAATCAAGCATTCAATTTCCAAGCAGTCAGCTGCAGAGAAACTAGATTTGGATGTTCGAATGGACCATGTACTAGAAGATCCTGTCTCAAAGGTAGCTTCCATGGTGGAGCCGATGACATATTCACCAGGTCTGCATACCAAGTCCTGCGTGGCCACGCAGGAGCTATCAGAATCACAGAGGCCTTCTCCTGATTGATCCTGGCTATGAGCCTGGGAAGGAGAGGAAACGGTGGAAACACATACGCTAGGTTGAACGACCAAGGCGCCACTAATGCATCCACTAGAGTCGCCTTGGGATCCCTGGATCTGGACCCGTAGCAAGGAATCTTGAAGTTCTGACGGGACGCCATTAGATCCATGTCTGGAATGCCCCATAATTGGGTTAACTGAGCAAAGACCTCCGGGTGGAGTTCCCACTCCCCCGGATGGAAAGTCTGACGACTCAAATAGTCCGCCTCCCAGTTGTCTACTCCTGGGATGTAAATAGCAGATAGATGGCAGGAGTGATTCTCTGCCCATTGGATAATCTTGGTTACTTCCTTCATCGCTAGGGAACTCTTTGTTCCCCCCTGATGATTGATGTACGCAACAATCGTTATGTTGTCCGACTGAAATCTTATGAACCTGGCTTCCGCTAGCTGAGGCCAAGCCAGGAGCGCATAGAATATTGCTCTTAGTTCCAAAATGTTTATCGGGAGAAGCGACTCTTCCCCAGACCATAGGCCCTGAGCTTTCAGGGAGTCCCAGACCGCGCCCCACCCCAAGAGGCTGGCGTCGGTCGTGACGATGACCCACTCCGGTCTGCGGAAACTCATTCCCTGAGACAGGTGATCCTGGGTCAACCACCAGAGAAGTGAGTCCCTGGTTACCTGGTCTACTTGAATTTGGGGAGACAAGTCTGTATAGTCCCCATTCCACTGATTGAGCATGCACAGCTGTAATGGTCTTAGATGAATTCGAGAAAAAGGAACCACGTCCATTGCTGCGACCATTAGTCCTATTACTTCCATGCACTGAGCTATGGAGGGTTGAGGAATAGAATGAAGAACTCGACAAACATTAAGAAGCTTTAGCTTTCTGACTTCTGTCAGGAAGATCTTCATTTCCACAGAATCTATTATTGTTCCCAGAAAAGGAACCCTTGTGGACGGTGACAGTGAACTCTTTTCTATGTTCACCTTCCACCCGTGAGATCTGAGAAAAGCCAACACAATGTCTGTGTGGGCCCTCACTTTGCAAAAAGATGACGCTTGGATTAGGATGTCGTCTAGATAAGGTGCTACAGCGATGCCCCTCGGCCTTAGGACCACTAGAAGGGACCCTAGCACCTTTGTGAAAATTCTGGGAGCAGTGGCTAAACCGAATGGAAG
Organism: Bombina bombina; assembly: GCF_027579735.1. NCBI lineage: Eukaryota > Metazoa > Chordata > Amphibia > Anura > Bombinatoridae > Bombina > Bombina bombina. The sequence continues at coordinate 1,562,368,897 of NC_069499.1, read as the reverse complement.
AGCCACGAACTGGTAATGTTTGTCCAGAAAGGCGAACCTCAGGAACTGATGATGAGTTTTGTGGATTGGAATATGCAGATACGCATCCTTTAGATCCACGGTAGTCAAATATTGACCCTGCTGGATTGTCGGCAAGATTGTCCGAATGGTTTCCATTTTGAAGGATGGAACACTGAGGAACTTGTTTAATATCTTTAAATCCAGAATTGGCCTGAAAGTTCCCTCTTTTTTGGGAACCACAAACAGGTTTGAGTAAAAACCTAGACCTTGTTCCCCGGAGGGGACTGGGTTTATCACTCCCATCTTTGATAGGTCTCTTACACAATGTAAGAATGCCTGTTTCTTTATCTGGTCTGAAGATAAGCGAGACAGGTGGAACCTTCCCCTTGGAGGAAGTCCCTTGAACTCTAGCAGGTATCCCTTGGAGACTATCTCTAGTGCCCAGGGATCCGGAACATCTCTTGCCCAAGCCTGAGCGAAGAGAGATAGTCTGTCCCCTACCAGATCCGGTCCCGGATTGGGGCTACCCCTTCATGCTGTTTTGGTAGCAGCAGCAGGTTTCTTGGTCTGTTTACCCTTGTTCCAGCCTTGCATGGGCTTCCAAGCGGGTTTGGGCTGGGCCGCGTTACCTTCTTGTCTAGCGGCAGTGGAGTTATTAGCCGGTCCGTTCCTGAAATTGCGAAAGGAACGAAAATTAGACTTGTTCTTAGCCTTAAAAGGCCTATCCTGTGGGAGGGCATGGCCCTTACCCCCAGTGATGTCTGAAATAATTTCCTTCAATTCCGGCCCAAAAAGGGTCTTACCCTTGAAAGGAATATTAAGTAACTTAGTCTTGGTCGACACATCTGCCGACCAGGATTTCAGCCAAAGCGCCCTCCGCGCTACTATAGCAAAACCTGAGTTTTTCGCCGCCAATTTCGTTATTTGAAAGGCGGCATCCAATATAAAGGAATTAGCTAATTTTAATGCGTGAATTCTGTCCATGACTTCTTCATAGGAAGTCTCTTTCTGGAGCGACCTTTCTAGTTCCTCGAACCAAAAGGACGCCGCTGAAGTGACAGTAATAACACACGTAGCTGGTTGAAGGATGAACCCTTGCTGAACAAAAATCTTTTTAAGCAATCCTTCCAATTTTTTATCCATAGGATCTTTGAAAGCGCAGCTGTCCTCTATAGGAATAGTGGTGCGCTTCGCTAGTGTTGAAACAGCTCCCTCAACCTTCGGGACCGTCTGCCATGCGTCCCTTCTAGGGTCTACTATGGGAAACATTTTCTTAAATATAGGAGGTGGGGCAAAGGGTACACCTGGCTTCTCCCACTCCTTTCCCACTATGTTCGCTACCCTTTTGGGTATTGGAAAAGCGTCGTCGTGCACTGGGACCTCTAAAAATTTGTCCAATTTGCACAACTTCTCTGGTACTACCATAGAATCACAGTCATCCAGAGTAGCTAATACCTCCTTTAGCAAAGCGCGGAGATGTTCTAGCTTAAACTTAAATTCTACTATATCAGGTTCTGCCTGTTGAGAAATTTTTCGTGAGTCTGAAATTTCACCCTCAGACAGCCCTTCCCTCACAGCCAATTCCGATTGATGTGAGGGTAAAATAGATAAAGCATCGTCAGCGTCTGATTGTTCATCCCTTTTATCTGTATTTAAAGCTTAACAATCACGCTATCTCTGAAATGCTGGCAGTTTGGATAAAATATTTGCAATAGAATTATCCACTACTGCTGTTAATTGTTGCATAGAAATAAGCACTGGCGCGCTAGGTGTCACCTGCGCGGCAAAGCTGGTGTAGACACAGAAGGAGAGGATGTAGAACTATCCCCACTACCTTCATTAGATAAATCATCTTGGGCAACATTATGAAATGTAACATAGCTGTCCTCATTTTGTTTGGACGCTATGGCACAATTATCACAAACACTCGAAGGGGGAACCACATTTGTCTCTACACACACAGAACATAGGTTATCTGATGGCACAGACATGTTAAACAGATTTAGGCAGGCAAACAATGCAATAAAAACGATTTTAAACAAAAACGTTACTGTCTCTTTAAATAATAAAATGACACACTTTATTTCTGAATGTTCAAAAAACTATGAAGGCAATATCCGATTTCTGAAATTTGGACCCCAGTGTCTTAATGCTTAGAAAGTATTGCACAGCAAATATGTAGACTCTAGCTCTTAAAACAAGCAAACCGGAGCTAATTGTTGGATTTAATCGTTTTTATACACCACAATCCCTGCTTACAGCATTGCTGCAGCTTTTACCTTTCTTAGGGGTCAATCATCCACAGAAATAAGCCTTCTGGAGTCACTTTCTGAGCCACAGGACCCTCTCACATGGAACTGCATGCACTGCCTTGAAATTAACTGAAGTGCCAAAATGAGGCCTCCTCCCTCAGTACACTAGAGTGAAGGGGCCTTCCTGACTAGATTTAGGTGTCTAAAGCAAGCCAGATCAATAAAAAACGTCCCCAAGTGTATATCAGCTTATAAAACATTTCAATTGCCATCATATTGTAATAAAAAACAATCGATTTGGCCCCTGACAGTGTCTACCAGCATAAAAATCAAAAAGGGGAAGCCTGTTCTCTTTTTTGCTGAGGTGAAAGAAAAAACACAATTTATGCTTACCTGATAAATTACTTTCTCCAACGGTGTGTCCGGTCCACGGCGTCATCCTTACTTGTGGGAATATCTCTTCCCCAACAGGAAATGGCAAAGAGTCCCAGCAAAGCTGGCCATATAGTCCCTCCTAGGCTCCGCCCACCCCAGTCATTCGACCGACGGACAGGAGGAAAAAATAGGAGAAACCATAGGGTGTCTTGGTGACTGTAGTTAGAGAAAATAATTCATCGGACCTGATTAAAAAACCTTAAAAAACCAGGGCGGGCTGTGGACCGGACACACCGTTGGAGAAAGTAATTTATCAGGTAAGCATAAATTCTGTTTTCTCCAACATTGGTGTGTCCGGTCCACGGCGTCATCCTTACTTGTGGGAACCAATACCAAAGCTTTAGGACACGGATGAAGGGAGGGAGCAAATCAGGTTACCTAAACGGAAGGCACCACGGCTTGCAAAACCTTTCTCCCAAAAATAGCCTCCAAAGAAGCAAAAGTATCAAATTTGTAAAATTTGGCAAAAGTGTGCAGTGAAGACCAAGTCGCTGCCTTACATATCTGATCAACAGAAGCCTCGTTCTTGAAGGCCCATGTGGAAGCTACAGCCCTAGTGGAGTGAGCTGTGATTCTTTCAGGAGGCTGCCGTCCGGCAGTCTCATAAGCCAATCGGATGATGCTTTTAAGCCAAAAGGAAAGAGAGGTAGAAGTTGCTTTTTCACCTCTCCTTTTACCAGAATAGACGACAAACAGAGAAGAAGTTTGTCTGAACTCTTTTGTAGCTTCTAAGTAGAATTTTAGAGCACGGACTACATCTAAATTGTAGAGCAAACGTTCCTTCTTTGAAACTGGATTCGGACACAAAGAAGGTACAACTATCTCCTGATTAATATTTTTGTTGGAAACAACCTTTGGTAGAAAACCAGGCTTAGTACGCAAAACAACCTTATCTGAATGGAACACCAGATAGGGTGGAGTACACTGTAGAGCAGATAACTCAGAAACTCTTTTAGCAGAAGAAATAGCAACCAAAAACAAAACTTTCCAAGATAACAACTTAATATCTATGGAATGTAAAGGTTCAAACGGAACCCCTTGAAGAACTGAAAGAACTAGATTTAAACTCCAGGGAGGAGTCAAAGGTCTGTAAACAGGCTTGATCCTAACCAAAGCCTGAACAAATGCTCGAACATCTGGCACAACTGCCAGTCGTTTGTGTAGTAGGACAGATAAAGCAGAAATCTGTCCCTTTAGAGAACTCGCAGATAATCCTTTATCCAAACCTTCTTGTAGAAAGGAAAGAATCCTAGGAATCTTTATCTTATTCCATGGGAATCCCTTGGATTCACACCAGCAGATATATCTTTTCCATATTTTATGGTAAATCTTTCTAGTTACCGGTTTTCTGGCTTGAACTAGAGTATCTATCACAGAATCTGAAAACCCACGCTTTGATAGAATCAAGCGTTCAATCTCCAAGCCGTCAGCTGGAGGGAGACCAGATTTGGATGTTCGAATCGACCCTGAACAAGAAGGTCCTGTCTCAAAGGTAGCTTCCATGGTGGAACCGATGACATATTCACCAGGTCTGCATACCAAGTCCTGCGTGGCCATGCAGGAGCTATCAAGATCACCGAGGCCCTCTCCTGTTTGATCCTGGCTACCAGTCTGGGAATGAGAGGAAACGGTGGAAACACATAAGCTAGGTTGAAGGTCCAAGGCGCTACTAGTGCATCCACTAGAGTCGCCTTGGAATCCCTGGATCTGGACCCGTAGCAAGGAACCTTGAAGTTCTGACGAGACGCCATCAGATCCATATCTGGAATGCCCCATA